>NC_057799.1:656539736-656544405 GCF_018294505.1 Triticum aestivum
GGCCGGATGCGGGCCTCGCGGGCCGGCGGCGTACGGGCGGTGGGGGCGCCATGTGTCGGCCCCTGACTGGCTGCGGGCGGTGGCGGCTGGTTCGTCCGGCGCCGGGCGGACGTGTTCGGCGCGCGGAGGGAGCGTGGCTAGGGTTTGGACCCGGATTTCGGTGGGGGAGGTGTTTATATAGGCATAGGGAGCTAGGAGAGTCCAAATGAGGCACGGTTTTCGCCCACACGATTGTGATCGAACGACCGAGAGCATGGAGGTGACTTAGATGGGTTATTGGGCTGTTTGGAGTGGGGTTTTGCTGCAACACACAAAAGGACTTTGCGGTTACCCGGTTAACCGTTGGAGCATCAAACGACCTCCAAATGGAACGAAACTTGACAGGTGGTCTACCGGTGGTGTACCAAGGCCACTTGGCAAGCCTCGGTCCATTCCGAGAACGTTCAACACCCGCTCACGAAAAAGAACAAGAGGGGTGCGCCGGTGCACGTGGGAGTGTCGGATTGCAAAACGGACAACGGGGAAAATGCTCGGACACATAAGACGAACACATATGCAAATGCAATGCACATGATGACATAATATGAGATGCATGACATGAACAAAATGCAAAACGAAAAACAAAACCCGACCACGGAGGGAATATCATAACACATAGCCGAAAATGGCAAGAGTTGGAGTTACAAATATGGAAAGTTACATCCGGGGTGTTACACCTTGAACCCCTTGTACCAGGGATCCATGGGTACAAGATTCTCCTTTTTAAGGAGCCTTTTCAGATTAGAAATAATGTCTCTTGGATTATAATTTGGAACAATCGTGCTCCATCCAGTGCCAATGCCTTCAGCTCCATTAACTAGAACCATGGGAATGATCGACATATACCTTAAAATGTGGCATATTTTAGTTACACAAAACAACATCCAACTGCAATCATGCAGGACAAATGTTTGAAGAGGTAGTAATATTACCAGCTGGGTTCAATTGACACGCCCTCCTCATGCAAATAGTTCAGAAGAACATCATCATCCTTTGGAAAAATTAAGCGGGCGATACGCGGCAACATAGTGCAGATGTACTTAGGAGTAGCAGCATCCTTGCCGCCCTGAAATGATTGGAAACAAAAACACACACAAAACATGAGAACCATTACAAACAGAGGCAAGATACTTGGCTTTTAACAAAGCTAACCAACCGAATTTCGGGTGCCAAACTGGCCACGAGGCTCCAGGAGACTAATATTATTGCTGCAAAAAAAATCCTGAGCCATTCCTATGATTGTATGTGCGAGACTGATCTCACCATACTGGTACGCTGAGTGTTCTGACACGAAACCAACAAACTGTGACACCTGTAGCCAGCCAATAAAGGTAACAAATTTAGGAATATGCATGAAGATTCCAAAATGCACAGATTCAAAAACTCTTTGGCAAACCTTTATTTCTTTAACCAAATGCCTCTTGAATGAGCAAAACATAACCTTCCTCTGTCCTTGTTTAAAGTCGTCAACGATTGAAGGTATTGACCATTCAATGTCCGCCATCGAAAAGAGTATCAGCTCTTTGTGAATAAAATCACTGTACGTGATGCTTTTCTGATGTCGGTCAAGGCAAGTTCCAGGCTGCAATATATTATTTGTGTTACTATGAATACAGAATAAGAAGCCTGTATCAAACTTGGAAAATGATGCAAATATTTAACCTGGTAGTTGTACAGCCAATCCTTACGCTCATCGGTCTTGCCCTTGTCGAATGCCAATTCATAGCTTCATCATCTTTTTCATCTGCCCAGTAAAAATCCATCTTGTGATGCGCAATATCTTCAAAGTAATCCCGACCTTCTTGAGTTGTGCTGGTTCCCAGCCCCTGTACCAGCTAGAAACCCATTAAGATCAAGTATAACCACAGCTATCTTTGTTCTATACCTTTCCAATAAAAGGGTTGACGGGAGAACACCATCATGTGGCGAAACCACAATGCAATAACTCAATAAGCAAGGGGCAAAAGGCACACCTTGTAGTATTTGACACTCGATGCACTTGCATTTCCTCCCAAGTTCTTCTTCCATGTTTCGTAGTCTGGCATTGAGTAAAATGACTTGACAGCTTCGCTCCTGATATTTGTTGCCTGGACAAATAAGAGCATTTTCTTTTACTGCGGCCGTATGAATGCTGTATATAAATAATCTGATGAGAGAACACTATTTTTTCTGTATACCTTGACCATTGGAGTGATGAACTCAGACAAGAAGGAAGGAGCCTTTAGCAGAGATGGCCACTGAGAGTGGATAAAATTGATAAGCAAGCCTTTTTCGTGGTACCCATCACAGTCCTGAAGTATTCACCAGTTCAATCTAAGCCATAAAACAACTTGAGTGTCATTAATTAACAAGAAATAGAGAAGCAATGCAAATATGGTTTGTCATAATCATCAAATGACCATATCGCAAGTCTTTCGGGCTATCGTAATCCTTGTCTAGTTGCAGACCTATTATTTCCATTAGACTCTGTAGCTCTTGGCTCTGCCTCAGCTGTGCGCTGGTTGCTCCTCTCGCATTTAACATAGTACACTGCCGCAGAGGGAACATGCCGTATTTGTCCCTTCCAACTACGGATAGACCAGCCATCTAACAAAAGCTTAATGCTTCAGTATGCGAGCAAAACTTAAATACTATGGCATTTAATAGGGTCGTGTTACTCACTGCTAGAGCCTTTGCTGACTCTCCTTCAGTAAGGATCAAGGTGCACTGTTCAGATTCACTCCCACCAGCATCATTTGCATCCTCCAGCTTAGGGATGCGAAGAGGACCTGTCCCCCTGCTTCCGTCAGTCCTGTGTACCTCGGTGTTTGGTTCGGACTCAGCGAAAGAGAGGAGATTTCTCCCCATGACCAATTTAGACACTGCAAATACAAAGGGATGAGCAGTAGTGTTAGTTGTGCAAGATCCACAACAGAAAAATACAGGACACCAAAGTTAACATTCATCGCAATACCTGTCTTGAGGAACTCTTGGGGAAGGTGGCACTCGGGCCCAAAGGTCAATGCCTCTTTGGTCAGTGAATCAAATGCAGGGTTGTTAATGAGCGCATTAACAAATATCCATAGGTGGTCTTTTACTGTATGTGGTCCAATGTGGCTGTGCTTCTTCTTGTTCACAACACACATCAAATGACTGGTAATTTGGTCTGTGACGTGGTTGACGTGAGTTCCACCTCGTATGGTCGCAACCCCATTCACAAAACTGACATGTGATCCAAACAAAATGTTAGAGGTATTACTGCCTGTCTGTCTGTCTATAACAACAAACTAGAAAAGTGGTGGACATTAAGCCTAACGAACACCTAAGCCTAATGAATACCTGAATTTTAATGTTATCTGTAAAACCACAAACCTTGGTAGCTTATTGTTATCTCTAAAACCACAAACCTTGGTAGCCTAATGAATACCTAAGCCTAATGAATACCTGCCACACTTACCTGCTGGAACTGGCCTTCACTTAGAGTGACGCACACCTCCCAGCAGTCGTTAACTTTCTTATATAGTCTGAAAGGCCAAATTTGAATTTTGTCAGAACTGTCACATGACAGATGTAAGGATGTATGCTATCTCAAACCTTGGTAGCTCAATTCCTTCTTTGGAAGCAGAATCAATATACAGTTGCACGTAATCAGAGAAGCTTCTCACTGGCACCTTCTCGCCATTCAATTCGACAGTGACCTTTTTGCCAAGTGTGCCCGCCATATCAAGTACTCGCTTCTTCATCAGTGCCACAATGTCAGCATCGAGCTCGGTCATGTTGAATTTTGGGAGGTCGGGCTTGAAGGTAACTCTAGTCCAGTATGCTGACTTGGCGCACTTGCGAGTCGTCGGTTTGGACCTCTTGCCCATGTTATCATAGAAGGCCTGCAAAAGAAGGATTCAATGAGGAATGTCATGTCATGCATGTACTTGGTGATTTTGGGTGGCTGCGGGGTGTTTGGGTGCATAAACATGCTTGATTGTGTACATAAAGATAATAATATACATATAAACCAAATGTCAGCAAAAAGGTAGACAAAAGAATGTTAAGTTTGCTCAAGACAATTATGATGAAACTCTCAACATTACAAAGTAATAACTCCCCAGGTGCAATAGAAAGGGCATAACAGCTTTCAGTGCATGACTGGCATATATACAATTAGCATTCATTAACTTGGATAACTAACTAAATGGCATATATATATATATATGAAGCATTCATTAACTTGGATAACTGACTAAATGGCATATATATGAAGCATTCATTCAACCAACACTTGGAGCCGCCCCTGTATGTATATGAAATAAAGCTACAGTAGTAGCCTGTCAAAATTGAAAGCACGAGCTCCTAAGACCTGACCTGACCTGCAGAGTAACAGCTAAGGTAGATTTTGACCTGTTGGGTAACATCTAAGGTAGATTCATTGATTGATTTGTCACGGATGAAGACGTCCCTCAACACACACACACACATCAATCATGGAAACCAAAAGAAAAAAGGCCAAATTCGTTGGCGTGCGGCCATGGAATGGAGACAGACTAATAATAGTCGTCAGAGATGGACCTGCTTGGGTTTATGGTTTAGGGTTTAGGGTTAGGGTTTATGGATTAGGGTTTAGGGTTAGGGTTTATGGTTTAGGGTTTAGGGTTTA
>NC_057800.1:0-208738 GCF_018294505.1 Triticum aestivum
GTTCTTTTTAATTCACACACCAAGCTAAACATCCGGTTAGCCATACTTCTACCTTATCTAACCAGGCTAAAAATCATCGTCAACTCTGGAGCTATTGCTGTAGCATTAAAAGGATGTTTTTGGGCATCATGTCAGAGAAGGTTAATTCCAGTTTTGCAACTCTCGACACATCAACTGATCAGAAAAGTCACATCAACATAACCGCAGACACGGTTAACTACAATTTTTAAATCCATGCAAGTTAAATATGTCAAAACTACATTGAAATCCACATATATTATTTTCCTTTTAATATGTATATATTTATGAAATCAAACAGACTAACACATGGATACTGCGCTACAGATATATGATTACTTAGAATCATACATACTCTAAACAGCTTGCACATTCTGACAATGTGTGTGGTTTCTTCATATTAAACATTTTTATGGCATTCAAATTTATAGCTATTTCCAGTTAATAATTAGAGAGTGTTTCTGTTAATAATTAGTTTTTTTCTGAAGTACTACATACACACATCTGCAAAACAAGTCCATCCTGGCAAGATACAGAGTCGCGGCTGATTTATATCTAACAAGCTTGAGTTTCCAGATTAACTCCAAAAAGATATGTACCAAAGCAACAAGAAGACCGGTGCATGTCAGAAAAAATTAGCTATATCATAGAGAGTCGTAGTGTTAGAATTAGCTTACCTTGATTAAATTATGTGTAACAGTGCAAGAGCACCAGATCCACAAAACCATGGTTTACTAATCAAGCTCACATGTTCATCTCAGCAACTGAATTCACCCCTAAACTGAATAAAAACATGATTCATATTCAGATTGCAAGTATCATCCAGATTTGGGCATAAAGGCGGGAGATGGGAGAAGCTCACCACGCTAGGAGGGCAGGATGCAGCCATCATTGAGCTCGTCCACGCGCTGGATGATAGGAGGCCAATGGGGTGCTGGACTTCCTGCTCCACCTCCTCCAGCGAAGAAAGCCCATTGGGGATGACCGAACCAAGGAGGAGCATGCCATGTACGCCGCTGGATGGGTGAAGAAGGTGGACCATCAGGAAGCGAGGTCGCGCATGGGGCACTGTAGACGACGGAGAAGAGCCGCCGGAGATGCGTCGACGATGAAGGCGATGTCAGAGGCCGAAACCCTAGGACGGGTGTGGGTTTTGGGCGAGCGGTAGAGGCTGGGATGGGAAAATCTTGCCGCAGGGAAGGATGGACCCAGGCGAGGCAAGTTCCGCGGTGTACACCGCGCCAGCGGTAGCCGCCGGAATCGCCGGAATCGAGAGTGGGCAGTTGTGGCGGCGGCTGAGGGAACAGAGGAGAGAATGGGGATTAGGGTTTAGATGGTGTTGGACTATGGGTTAAATAGGCTGGCCCCAAAATTTTGCCACCGGCCGCGTCGGCCACTTAAAATTTGTATGTCCACGCGTGGACGCTCTCTGAAATTTCTGGCATGTCCTCCTTTTATTTTTAACTTTTGTTATACGGTTGACTATACATTGATATATGGGCCAACTAAAGAACCACACACGACACATCGGCGGGAGCCATCGGTGACGGTCCGGATGTTGTATAAAGAAAGAAAAAGACTAGACCAGCAAGTTGATCTGTGACAGTTTCCGTGACGGCCCATCGAGGTCCATCATAAATGAGCTACCTTTTTCGGAGTACAATAATGTCCTTGGTGCATAGCTCCGCTGCAAGGTAGGATACCTTCAGTATACTCTCATAATATAATTCGGGCTTGCGGTGCTCCTTCCCCTCTAACGGTCCTTCGGTCATCAGCTTTTCGGCATCCATCTTCCCCCAGTGTACCTTTGCGCGGGCTAAAGCCATTCGCGCACCTTCTATACAGACCGACCGCTTGATGACGACAAGTTGAGGGCAAGCGCTTACAAGCCGCTTCACGAGCCCGAAATAGCTGCTCGGAATCGGCTCGGCAGGCCATAGCTGGATAACCAGATCTTTCATGGCTAGTTCCGACGCCTTATGCAGTTCGATCAGGTGTTTCAGTCGATCGGCAAAAGGCACCGGATAATGCGGCGCCAAATACTGCGACCAGAAGAGCTTATCTGCGGTGTTCCTTTCTTCGGCTCGGTAGAATTGGGAGGCATCTGATATGTTGAGATGTAGCTCAGCAAATACCCCTGAGAAATCCGGATTCAAAATCAGAAACAAAGTTTTCCCTTCAAATACTCGCTTTACATGGAAAAAGCCTTACCCACTGTGATAGTTCTCGCATCCTGGATCCCCTGCAGGGCGCTTTGGGTTTCCCCCCGGGCGTCGCTCGTGGCCTGACGCGCCTTGGTGAGTTCGGATTCTTTCTCCGTTAAACTCTGCTCCAAGGTCTCGCATTTCCTTATGGCCTCCTGCAGCTCCTGCTCAGCTTTAATAACTCTGGCCTCATGTTTCTCACGAAGAGTCCGCTCTGTGGCCGCCTTTTTCTTGACCTCGGCAACGGCCCTTTTGAGGGCCTCGACTTCGGTCATAACCCCTAGCACAAATTACGCAACTTATTTCATACTGAAAATTTATTCCGCAATAAATGCGAGCAAAGCTTGTGCATACCTTGTTTATCTCTCAACTGCATTCTCAACTGGCCAAGCTCTTCCATGGCCTGCTCCATACTTTGCTTCAGTCCGGAGATCTCCGCAATACGAGAGGCAGCAGCCGCTATAGACGCCTGCTTGTAACAGAAGAGAAATCAATATCATTTAATGAGCCTTCATGCGACCATTAATTCGATCCCCTATCCGGTTCTTTCTCTCACCGAACAGTGTATCAGGGACTACTATCTATACTATGACACTCTTCGACAACTCATAAAACATACCTCAAAGCCTCTTATAAGGCTGATACAGGCTTCGTTCAGTCCACTCTCAGTTGATTGAATCTTCTCAATCAGCACACCCATAAGGGCACGATGTTCATCAACGATGGAGGCGTCTTTCAACGGCACCATCAAAGCATCCGACACTTCTGGATAGACAGAGGTCGCTGGTGGAACAGGCACGCCCCCTCCAGCCGAAGGAGGCTGCCTGCTTGATTCTGGAGCCATATAGGTCTCTGGAATCGCATCCGGCTGGGAGCTGAACTCGGGATCGCCCCCGCCATCGGCCCCCATGGGAATCTTTTCCCCCATGTGTCGGGCCCCTGAGGTTTGACCTCCACGCGCCGCCTTCGCGATCTATTCCTTTCCTCCTTGGCCGGGGTCCTTTTGGGACGAAGCCTCGGTGTAATGCACCTGTTTGGAGGAAGGGGCCTTTGGGGGCGTCCCGCTCTCCATAGCATTTGAGCTCAGCAAATCCCCTGATGAGGACTGTTTGGTACGGGACCTTGCCGGACTATACAAAAATATGGCTTAGGTTAAAATACTAAGCCACGATGAGTCCGGACGCCTAAAACATACTCGGATTTTATATACTTAGGAGTTCACCAGGGGCTGGGCCCCGGGATCTGTTGGAAATATGCCCTAGAGGCAATAATAAATTAGTTATTATTATATTTCCTTGTTCATGATAATCGTTTATTATCCATGCTAGAATTATATTGATAGGAAACTCAGATACGTGTGTGGATACATAGACAACACCATGTCCCTATTAAGCCTCTAGTTGACTAGCTCGTTGATCAATAGATGGTTACGGTTTCCTGGCCATGGACATTGGATGTCATTGATAACGGGATCACATCATTAGGAGAATGATGTGATGGACAAGACCCAATCCTAAGCCTAGCACAAAGATCATGTAGTTCGTATGCTAAAGCTTTTCTAATGTCAAGTATCATTTCCTTAGACCATGAGATTGTGCAACTCCCGGATACCGTAGGAATGCTTTGGGTGTACCAAACGTCACAATGTAACTGGGTGGCTATAATGGTGCACTACGGGTATCTCCAAAAGTGTCTGTTGGGTTGGCATGAATCGAGACTGGGATTTGTCACTCCATGTAAACGGAGAGGTATCTCTGGGCCCACTCGGTAGGACATCATCATAATGTGCACAATGTGATCAAGGAGTTGATCACGGGATGATGTGTTACGGAACGAGTAAAGAGACTTGCCGGTAACGAGATTGAACAAGGTATCGGGATACCGACGATCTAATCTCGGGCAAGTATCGTACCGCTAGACAAAGGGAATTGTATACGGGATTGATTAAGTCCTTGACATCGTGGTTCATCCGATGAGATCATCGTGGAACATGTGGGAGCTAACATGGGTATCCAGATCCCGCTGTTGGTTATTGACCGGAGAGTCATCTCGGTCATGTCTGCATGTCTCCCGAACCCGTAGGGTCTACACACTTAAGGTTCGGCGACGCTAGGGTTATAGAGATATTAGTATGCGGTAACCCGAAAGTTTTTCAGAGTCCCGTATGAGATCCTGGACGTCACGAGGAGTTCCGTAATGGTCCGGAGGTAAAGAATTATATATAGGAAGTGCTATTTCGGCTATCGGGACAAGTTTCGGGGTCACAGGTATTGTACCGGGACCACCGGAAGGGTCCCGGGGGTCCACCGGGTGGGGCCACCTGCCCCGGGGGCCACATGCGCTGTAGGGGGTACGCCTTGGCCTACATGGGCCAAGGGCACCAGCCCCTAGAGGCCCATGCGCCAAAGGGACAAGAGGAGGGGAGAGTCCTAAAGGGGGAAGGCACCTCCGAGGTGCCTTGGGGAGGATGGACTCCTTCCCCCCTTGGCCGCACCCTTCCTTGGAGGAAGGGGCAAGGCTGCGCCCTCCCCCTCTCCCTTGGCCCTATATATAGTGGGGGGAAGGGAGGGCAACCATACCTAAGCCCTAGCGTCTCCCTCTCCCTCCCACGACACATCTTCCTCCTCCCACAGTGCTTGGCGAAGCCCTGTTGGAATCCCGCTACTTCCACCACCATGCCGTCGTGCTGTTGGATCTCCATCAACCTCTCCTTCCCCCTTGCTGGATCAAGAAGGAGGATACGTCACTACTCCGTACGTGTGTTGAACGCGGAGGTGCCGTCCGTTCGGCGCTAGGATCATCGGTGATTTGGATCACGACGAGTACGACTCCATCAACCCCGTTCTCTTGAACGCTTCCGCGCGCGATCTACAAGGGTATGTAGATCCACTCCTCCCTCGTTGCTAGATGACTCCATAGATAGATCTTGGTGACACGTAGGAAAATTTTGAATTTATGCTACGTTCCCCAACAGTGGCATCATGAGCTAGGTCTATTGCGTAGATTCTATGCACGAGTAGAACACAAAGTAGTTGTGGGCGTTGATTTTGTTCGATATGCTTATCGTTACTAGTCCAATCTTGATTCGGCGGCATTGTGGGATGAAGCGGCCCGACCAACGTTACACGTACGCTTACGTGAGACCGGTTCCACCGACTGACATGCACTAGTTGCATAAGGTGGCTGGCGGGTGTCTGTCTCTCCCACTTTAGTCGGATCGGATTCGATGAAAAGGGTCCTTATGAAGGGTAAATAGAAATTGGCATATCACGTTGTGGTCTTTGCGTAGGTAAGAAACGTTCTTGCTAGAAACCCATAGCAGCCACGTAAAACATGCAAACAACAATTAGAGGACGTCTAACTTGTTTTTGCAGGGTATGCTATGTGATGTGATATGGCCAAAGGATGTGATGAATGATATATGTGATGTATGAGATGATCATGTTCTTGTAATAGGAATCACGACTTGCATGTCGATGAGTATGAAAACCGGCAGGAGCCATATGAGTTGTCTTAATTTATTTATGACCTGTGTGTCAACATAAACGTCATGTAATTACTTTACTTTATTGCTAACCGTTAGCTGTAGTAGTAGAAGTAATAGTTGGCGAGGCAACTTCATGGAGACACGATGATGGAGATCATGGTGTCATGCCGGTGACGATGATGATCATGGAGCCCCGAAGATGAAGATCAAAAGGAGCAAAATGATGATGGCCATATCATGTCACTATTTGATTGCATGTGATGTTTATCATGTTTATACATCTTATTTGCTTAGAACGACGGTAGTAAACAAGATGATCCCTCACTAAAATTTCAAGAAGGTGTTCCCCCTAACTGTGCACCGTTGCGAAAGTTCGTCGTTTCGAAGCACCACGTGATGATCGGGTGTGATAGATTCTTACGTTCGAATACAATGGGTGTTGACGAGCCTAGCATGTACAGACATGGCCTCGGAACACATGCGAAACACTTAGGTTAACTTGACGAGCCTAGCATGTACAGACATGGCCTCGGAACACAAGAGACCAAAAGGTCGAGCATGAGTCGTATAGAAGATACGATCAACATGAAGATGTTCACCAATGTTGACTAGTCCGTCTCACGTGATGATCGGACACGGCCTAGTTGACTCGGATCTTGTAATCACTTAGATGACTAGAGGGATGTCTATCTGAGTGGGAGTTCATAAGATGAACTTAATTATCCTGAACATAGTCAAAAGGTCTTCGCAAATTATGTCGTAGCTCGCGCTTCAGTTCTACTGTTTAGATATGTTCCTAGAGAAAATTTAGTTGAAAGTTGATAGTAGCAATTATGCGGACTAGGTCCGTAAACTGAGGATTGTCCTCATTGCTTCATAGAAGGCTTATGTCCTTAATGCACCGCTCAGTGTGATGAACCTCGAACTTCGTCTGTGGATGTTGCGAACATCTAACATACACATTTTGATAACTATGTGATAGTTCAGTTAAATGGTTTAGAGTTGAGGCACCGAAGACATTTTGAAACATCACGAAACATATGAGATGTTTCGAGGGCTGAAATTGGGATTTCAGGCTTGTGCCCACGTCAAGAGGTATAAGACCTCCGACGATTTTCTTAGCCTGCAAACTAAGGGAGAAAAGCTCAATTGTTGAGCTTGTGCTCAGATTGTCTGAGTACAACAATCATTTGAATCGAGTGGGAGTTGATCTTCCAGATGAGATGGTGATGTTTCTCCGAAGTCATTACCACCAAGCTGCTAGAGCTTCGTGATGAACTATAATATATCAGGGACATATATGATGATCCTTGAGATATTCACGATGTTTGACACCGTGAAAGTAGAAATCAAGAAGGAGCATCAATTGTTGATGGTTGGTGAAACCACTAGTTTCAAGAAGGGCAAGGGAACAAAGGGATACTTCATGAAACGGCAATTCAGCTGCTGCTCTAGTGAAGAAACCCAAGGTTGAACCCAAACCCGAGACTAAGTGCTTCTGTAATAAAGGGAACAGCCACTGGAGCAGAATTACCCTAGATACTTGGTAGATAAGAAGGCTGGCAAGGTCGATAGAAGTATATTGGATGTATTATGTTAATGTGTACTTTACTAGTACTCCTAGTAGCACCAGGGTATTAGATACCGGTTCGGTTGGTAAGTGTTAGTAACTCGAAATATAAGCTACGAAATAAATGGAGACTAGCTAAAGGTGAGCTGACGATATGTGTTGGAAATGTTTCCAATGTTGATATGATCAAGCATCGCACGTTCCCTCTACCATCGAGATTGGTGTTTGCGTTGAGCATAGACATGATTGGATTATGTCTATCGCAATACGGTTATTCATTTAAGGAGAATAATGGTTACTCTGTTTATTTGAATAATACCTTCAATGGTCTTGCACCTAAAATGAATGGTTCATTGAATCTCGATCATAGTGATACACATGTTCATGCCAAAAGATATAAGATAGTAATGATAGTACCACCTACTTGTGGCACTACCACTTAAGTCATATCGGTATAAAACGCATGAAGAAGCTCCATGTTGATGGATCTTTGGACTCACTCATTTTTGAAAGGATTGAGACATGCGAACCATGTTTGTTGGTAGATATGCATGAAGAAACTCCATGCAAATGGACCATTTTGACTCACTTGATTTTGAATCACTTGAGACATGCAAATCATACCACATGGGCAAGATGACTGAAAGCCTCATTTTCAGTAAAATGGAACTAGAAAGCAACTTGTTGGAAGTAATACATTTTGATGTGTGCAGTCCAATGAGTGCTGAGGCGTGTAGTGGATATCGTTATGTTCTTACATCACAGATGATTTGAGTAGATGTTGAGTATATTTACTTGATGAATCACGAGTCTGAATTATTGAAAGGTTTAAGTAATTTCAGGGTGAAGTTGAAAGATCGTCATGACAAGAGGATAAAATATCTATGATATGATCATAGAGATGAATATCTGAATTACGAGTTTGGCACAGAATTAAGACATTGTGGAAATTGTTTCACAACTAATACAGCCTGGAACACCATAGTGTGATGGTGTGTCCGAACATCATAACTGCACCCTATTGGATATGATGCATACCATGATGTCTCTTATCGAATTACCACGATAGTTTATGGGTTAGGCATTGAAGACAACCACATTCACTTTAAAATAGGGCACCACGTAATTCCGATGAGGTGACACCGTATGAACTATGGTTTAGAGAAACCTAAGCTGTCATTTCTTAAAAGTTTGGGGCTGCGACGCTTATGTGAAAAAGTTTCAGGCTGATAAGCTCGAACCCAAAGCGGATAAATACATCTTCATAGGATACCCAAAACAGTTGGGTATACCTCCCGTCTCAGATTCGAAAGCAATAAGGGATTGTTTCTAGAATCGGGTCCTTTCTCGAGGAAAAGTTTCTCTCGAAAGAATTGAGTGGGAGGATGGTGGAGACTTGATGAGGTTATTGAACCGTCTCTTCAACTAGTGTGTGGCAGGGCACAGGAGTTGTTCCTGTGGCACCTACACCAATTGAAGTGGAAGCTTATGATAGTGATCATGAAACTTCAGATCAAGTCACTACCAAACCTCGTAGGATGACAAGGATGCGTACTACTTCAGAATGGTACGTAATCCTGTCTTGGAAATCATGTTGCTAGACAACAATGAACCTACGAGCTATGGAGAAGCGATGGTGGGCCTGGATTCCAAAATGGCTCGAGGCCATATAATCCGAGAGAGGATCCATATATGAAAACAAAGTGTAGACTTTGGAAGAACTACTCGATGGTCGTAAGGCTGTTGAGTACAGATGGATTTTTAAAAGGAAGACGGACAATGATGGCAAGTATCACCATTAAGAAAGCTTGACTTGTCGTTAAGATGTTTTCCGACAAGTTCAAGGAGTTGACTACGATGAGACTTTCTCACTCGTAGCGATGCTAAGAGTCTGTTGGAATTATATTAGTGATTACTGCATTATTTATGAAATCTTACATATAGGATGTCAAAACATTGTTTCCTCGACGTTTTTTGAGGAAAGGTTGTATCTGATACAAACCAGAAGGTTTTGTCAATCCTGAAAGATGCTAATAAGTATGCAAAGCTCCAGCAATCCTTCTAAGGACTGGAGTAAGCATCTCGGAGTTGGAATGTATGCTTTGATGATGATCAAAGATTTTGGGTTTATACAAAGTTTATGAGAAACTTGTATTTCCAAAGAAGTGAGTGGGAGCACTATAGAATTTCTGATGAATATATGTTGTTGACATATTGTTGATCAGAAATGACGTAGAATTTCTGGAAAGCATATAGGGTTATTTGGAAAGTGTTTTTCAATGGAAAGCCTGGATTAAGCTACTTGAACATTGAGCATCAAGATCTATAAGGATAGATCAAAACGCTTAATGGTACTTTCAAATGAGCACATACCTTGACATGATCTTGAAGATGTTCAAGATGGATCAGTCAAAGATGGAGTTCTTGCCTGAGTTGTAAGGTATGAAGTTAAGACTTAAAGCTCGACCACGGCAGAATAGAGAGAAAGGACGAAGGTCGTCCCCTATGCTTAAGACATAGGCACTACAGTATGTTATGCTGTGTACCGCACCTGAAATGTGCCTTGTCATGAGTCAGTCAAGGGGTACAAGAGTGAGCCAAGAATGGATCACAAGACAGCGGTCAAAGTTATCCTTAGTAACTAGTGGACTAAGGAATTTTCTCGATTATGGAGGTGATAAAAAGTTCGACGTAAAGAGTTACGTCGATGCAAGCTTAACACCTATCCGGATAGCTCTGAGTAGAGATACCGGATACGTATAATGGAGCAACAATTTAGAATAGCTCCAAGTAGAACAGTTCTTTGAAATGGCTCCAAATATAGCGTAGTAGCTGCATCTACAAGATGACACAGAGATTTGCGAAGTACATACGGATCTGAAAGATTCGGACCCGTTGACTATAACATCTCTCACAAGCATAACATGTTCAAACCCAGAACTCATCGAGTGTTAATCACATGGTAATGTGAACTAGATTATTGACTCTAGTAAACTCTTTGGGTGTTAGTCACATGGGGATGTGACCTTGAGTGTTAATCACATATCGATGTGAACTGGATTATTGACTCTAGTGCAAGTGGGAGACTGTCGGAAATATGCCCTAGAGGCAATAATAAATTAGTTATTATTATATTTCCTTGTTCATGATAATCTTTTATTATCCATGCTAGAATTGTATTGATAGGAAACTCAGATACATGTGTGGATACATAGACAACACCATGTCCCTAGTAAGCCTCTAGTTGACTAGCTCGTTGATCAATATATGGTTACGGTTTCCTGGCCATGGACATTGGATGTCATTGATAACGGGATCACATCATTAGGAGAATGATGTGATGGACAAGACCCAATCCTAAGCCTAGCACAAAGATCATGTAGTTCGTATGCTAAAGCTTTTCTAATGTCAAGTATCATTTCCTTAGACCATGAGATTGTGCAACTCCCGGATACCGTAGGAATGCTTTGGGTGTACCAAACGTCACAATGTAACTGGGTGGCTATAAAGGTGCACTACGGGTATCTCCAAAAGTGTCTGTTGGGTTGGCATGAATCGAGACTGGGATTTGTCACTCCGTGTAAACGGAGAGGTATCTCTGGGCCCACTCGGTAGGACATCATCATAATATGCACAATGTGATCAAGGAGTTGATCACGGGATGATGTGTTACGGAACGAGTAAAGAGACTTGCCGGTAACGAGATTGAACAAGGTATCAGGATACCGACGATCTAATCTCGGGCAAGTATCGTACCGCTAGACAAAGGGAATTGTATACGGGATTGATTAAGTCCTTGACATCGTGGTTCATCCGATGAGATCATCGTGGAACATGTGGGAGCCAACATGGGTATCCAGATCCCGCTGTTGGTTATTGACCGGAGAGTCATCTCGGTCATGTCTGCATGTCTCCCGAACCCGTAGGGTCTACACACTTAAGGTTCGGTGACGCTAGGGTTATAGAGATATTAGTATGCGGTAACCCGAAAGTTGTTCGGAGTCTCGAATGAGATCCCGGACGTCACGAGGAGTTCCGGAATGGTACAGAGGTAAAGAATTATATATAGGAAGTGCTATTTCGGCTATCGGGACAAGTTTCGGGGTCACCGGTATTGTACCGGGATCACCGGAAGGGTCCCGGGGGTCCACCGGGTGGGGCCACCTGCCCCAGGGGCCACATGGGCTGTAGGGGGTGCGCCTTGGCCTACATGGGCCAAGGGAACCAGCCCCTAGAGGCCCATGCGCCAAAGGGACAAGAGGAGGGGAGAGTCCTAAAGGGGGAAGGCACCTCCGAGGTGCCTTGGGGAGGATGGACTCCTTCCCCCCTTGGCCGCACCCTTCCTTGGAGGAAGGGGCAAGGCTGCGCCCTCCCCCTCTCCCTTGGCCCTATATATAGTGGGGGGAAGGGAGGGTAACCATACCTAAGCCCTGGCGCCTCCCTCTCCCTCCCACGACACATCTTCCTCCTCCCACAGCGCTTGGCGAAGCCCTGTTGGAATCCCGCTACTTCCACCACCACGCCGTCGTGCTGTTGGATCTCCATCAACCTCTCCTTCCCCCTTGCTGGATCAAGAAGGAGGAGACGTCACTGCTCCGTACGTGTGTTGAACGCGGAGGTGCCGTCCGTTCGGCGCTAGGATCATCGGTGATTTGGATCACGACGAGTACGACTCCATCAACCCCGTTCTCTTGAACGCTTCCGCGCGCGATCTACAAGGGTATGTAGATCCACTCCTCCCTCGTTGCTAGATGACTCCATAGATAGATATTGGTGACACGTAGGAAAATTTTGAATTTATGCTACGTTCCCCAACAGGATCCCATGCTGGCCCGCTGTCGGCGGCGGCAGTGGACTCCTCCGGAAGAGGAGCCTTTCCCCTTTTGGGTAGCTCGGCCTCCAAGTTTGCGGAGGCCGTCCTCTTCTTTCTTCCCCCTACAAGGGATTCATCTTCCTCCTCGTCGTCCTCTTCGGAGGCGGAATGGGCATTGGAGCCTTCGGATATTGTGTCTGAAGTGCCGCGGCGACGAAGGCCGCCCCGGGTCTTTTTGGCCTCCTTCTCGGCCGTCTTCTTTGGCACCTTGTAAGGTGCCGGGACCAGCATCTTCGTCAGAAGTGGGATGTCCAGTTCTTCGGGCAACAGGGCGGGACAATGAATCCGCTCCGCCTTCTTCGTCCAACTCTGGAGAATTGTATAAAATGCGTTAAGCGCTTCCCTTGGGTTACGCGGATAAAAAGTTTCGATGACTTACCGAACTTGCAGGGCGGGACAGTTGGTACCCGCGGTCCTCGGCGGAGTCCGGCCATGATTTGCTGGACTTAAAAAGCACCTTCCAAATGTCCTTGTGCGAGGAGCCGAAAAGCTCCCGCAAGGTCTGATGCCTGGCCGGATCAAATTCCCATAAATTGCAAGTCCGGTGCTGACAAGGCAAGATTCGGCAAACTAACATCACCTGGACCACATTGACAAGTTCAATGCTCTTGTCTCCCATATCCTCTACGCACGTCTGGAGCTCCGACACTTCGTTGGATGAGGACCAGTCCAGGCCTTTCTTAACCCAGGATGTAAGCCGCAGGGGAGCACCGGATCGAAACTCGGGAGAGGCGGCCCATTCCTTACCGCGCGGCTCAGTGATATAAAACCACTGATGTTGCCACTCCCTGATGGACTCATTAAAGGTTTCGTTGGCCATATGACGTTGGGCATCTTGCTCAACATAGAGCCCCCGCATTCGGCGTGCTCGCCGCCCACCACCTTGGGCTTCACGTTAAAAACCATCAGCCATAAACCGAAGTGCGATGAAATGCGGAGAAAAGCCTCGCACACGACAATGAATGTCGAGCTGTTGAGGAAGGAATTAGGGGACAGGTCGTGTAGATCGGTCCCATAATAATACATGATGCCGCGAACGAATGGGTGGAGGGGAAACCCTAGCCCGCGGACAAAGTGAGGGAGGAATACAACCCTTCCGTGGGGTTTCAGAGTAGGGACGATCTATCCCGCCATCGGGAGACGGTGGCTGATTTCCTTGGCCAGGTACCCGGCCTCCCGAAGCTTTTTGATATCCTTCTCTCGGACGGTAGAGGCCATCCATTTGCCTCCTGCTCCGGATTCGGACATCTTTGGAGGATCTTTTGTGGGCAGGGAAGATGAACGCTTGGGTGCTGGAGCTTGAGCAGAAGGGAATGAATCGGGAAGAAGGCGTGGGTGAAAAGAGTAACTCCTTGTCCCTTTATAAGGGCGGAAGAGGAGATGCGCCTCCCCACTCACTTTGTAAAACCTCTTATTCCCCAAGCACCGTAATTGATGGCGCGGTTGGGTTACCCACATCCGTATTGATGAGAATTCCGTGATAAGGGGACACGATCTCTGCTTCGACAAGACGTGCCAAGAAAACCGCCTCGCAATACGAGCAGTAGCTGGTTGAGAAATACGGTTCGAATAATGACCGGGCCGTGGTATGATGTCATGCTGCCAAACGTGTCAGCGGATTAGATTTGTGGAAATATTATTCTCTCTACGGTGGTATGTGGAACTTATTTTGCAGAGCCGGACACTATCCTTGTGTTCAAGATCTTCTATGGAGTATTCGGAGGAAGAACCCGCCTTGCAATGTCGAAGACAAATCTGCGCGCCGGACTTATCGTCATTGAAGCCTGGTTCAGGGGCTACCGGGGGAGTCCTGGATTAGGGGGTCTCCGGACAGCCGGACTGTATCCTTTGGCCGGACTGTTGGACTATGAAGGTACAAGATTCAAGACTTCGTCCCGTGTCCGGATGGGACTCTCCTTGGCGTGGAAGGCAAGCTTGCCAATACAGATATGTAGATCTCCTCCCTTGTAACCAACTCCGTGTAACCCTAGCCCCCTCCGGTGTCTATATAAATTGGAGGTTTTAGTCCGTAGGACAACAACAATCATACCATAGGCTAGTTTCTAGGGTCTAGCCTCTACGATCTCGTGGTAGATCAACTCTTGTAATACTCATATCATCAAGATCAATCGAGCAGGAAGTAGGGTATTACCTCCATCGAGAGGGCCCGAACCTGGGTAAACATCGTGTCCCCCACCTCCTGTTACCATCCGCCTTAGACGCACAGTTCGGGACCCAATACCCGAGATCCGCCGGTTTTGACACCGACAGCCACTTCCAAAATTAAAATGAAACACTTTCGGATGAATCAAACTTCATGTTGGCCTGGTTAAGCCTTCCCACCTCGTTCTGTTAATCCATAGAATTTATGATATAGGAAAATGAATGCCATAGTACCTGGTTAATTATTGGCCCATAGTGCCTCTTTGTCCTATAGCACTTCTGCATCTTGTGTATTCACCAAACTACTAAAGCTTAGTTGAGATGTTTGCGGAGTGAATTCATTCCTCTGGCGCATGATAGAACCTCCTTCACTTTCTTTCCCATTGTCCTTTTCAGTCTTCGATGTGAAGTTTGACTCATATTTCTTCTCTTTGATATCTTTATCCGAATCGGGACCTTCTAGATAATAGCCATCATCCTTGGAGTCCTCAGAAAGTAATCTAGGGTCATCAACATTGTCTTTCTCGTTCACATGTTCTGAATTATTGTAAGAAGAAGTTATGAAATTTGAGTCATGAGAGTCTAAAGCTTCACCCCCATCCTCTTCTGATGATCCTTCCACATGATCTTCCATATCTTCTTCAGATACATTAGGGTCGAAGTTATCGTCTTCTGAATTGTCCGATGTAAGATCATGTACATCATTTTGCATTGGCTCACGTCCCACGGCAGCTGCCTCAGGAAAAACTTTTTGCAAAAATAATGTAGTATCAGGGTGAAATATAGTTCAAATTCATTGGCCTTGAAACAATGAAACTATTACCTCCCAAGAGTCATTAATGAAAAAAACTGTCACATGGATTTCATTTATTAATTCTATACAGTATATCTTGCAATCACATGCAGAGCAAAGCCAGCCTTCGTCAGGGACTATAAATGATCACATGAAAGAATTTACACCAGATATAACATAACCTTGCATATAATAGGAACCTGGGAAAATAAACGTTATTATCTTTAGAGAGCAAAGGAGGTTTTAGACAATTCTGGTGGAACCCCTCTGTCGCAGGCTCCATCACCAAAAAAGATGTCATTATTCAATGTATCTTCTTTCAAACTACAAGTGGCACAAGCAATCTGCAAGACCGAAAGCAAGGCCACTGATTAAAATTGGAAGAAAAATATTTTTGGACATAGATTATCACATTATATATTTCCTCCTGGATCAAACAAAGATTCTTTAGGCTTCCCCACAGTTAGAAGAATATCAAGATGCTGGAAAGCTTCTCGAATTTTTAATTTGCACCGGACGATCCTTGCCTTGGTTGTGCAGATCCTTCTCGGGCCTTATCTTTTCCAAGTTACATGTTTGAGTATGGTTGAATACCATGTCTATATTGCAAGGAATCCACACCTAAAAACTTCCAAGAAGCAATGTTGTCATTAGGGAAAAGGAGGTGGGATATACCTGGAATCCACATGACTTGTGAGAGCCTATAATGCCTAAAGAATAAAATGTTGTCATTAGAGGAAAATAATGCCTAAAGAATAAAATGTTGTCATTAGGGGAAACGAGATGGGATATACCAGGGTTCCTCCTAGCAATTTTGATTGGAGTGGTTCTCCCACTACCAATAAAATGTACCAATGCTCTAGAAAAACCTTATGTCACAAGCAAATTCAGTGGATCACCTATGCACAAGCTTCCCCGGGGATGTGCCTGACCGCACGCTGGTGATCACCCAAGAGATCTACATTTGGCAAAAGGCAAACTTAGTCGCTGATCATTCAAATATATGTTAGGCGACGCGATCATATGCCTTTATCGGATCTAACTTATATGCATAATGAATGTTCTGTGGGATCTTGCTATGTTGGATCCTTTTAAAGCACTCAAATGCAATAGCATTATACACGTTGATTATCTGAAATCCATCCATGTTTCTAGAGTTGCACATTTTTTGTTAGTACAAAAAAATTGCAGAAGTGTACAGTGCACTTTTTTCGTTAGTACAAAAAAAATGATTTTTTTTCTTCATTAAAAGAAGTACAAGAAGCTTTTTGTGTACACTATTGCGACATGTACCGTGTGTTAGAGTAGTTGATCGGTTGATTATCTAAAATTCATTAATGTTTCTAGATTTGCACATTTTTGGGTAAGTGCAATATTTATTGTGTACCTGTTCCGAAAGTGTATAGGGCACTTTTTTTCGTTGCTACAAAAAAAGTAAAATTAGAATTTCTTTTCTTCATTAAAAGAAGTACAAGCAGCTTTTTATGTACACTATTATAAAAATGTTAGAGATATGTTGCCACATGTACCATGTGGTAGAGTAGTTGATTGGTTCCTAGTTTCTCTTATGATAAAAAATATATTTATTGTTTGTTTATCTCTGAGCAGTTGATTGGTTCCCCGAAGTGTACAGGGCACCTTTTACTCGTCACTTCAAAAAACTAGGATAATTGTAATGGTTTGAAAACTTGGTACTGTCCTACTGTGCGGAGTATATGTTTAACAGGTGTATATGCATGATTCAATAGGCATACATCATGGATTGGATACGGCGTCTAAGCAACACATAGCTTCAAGAGTCGTCATGAATAGAAGTCTAGTACAACATGTGCAAGTGAAAACTTATGCAAATAAGGGACCAAAGGAAGTCATGGAAAATAAATCTTAACCATAATATACTCCTTACAGGCAGTACAACGTATATGTCATGCAAAAAGGGAAGATTACAACATGTAACAAGGAGATCAACTTACACATTGTTGGAAATACATATGAACGATAAACAGAACAACCTAGTAACTTATCTAGGTAAGCAACAACAGACACAACAATGTACACATCAAATGACAGCACATAAGCATGATTCTACAACATATTAAAGGAAACAACAGCGACACAGGGCACAACAAAACGTTTAATGTCTTCCATTCTCTATCATAAAAGTGTGTTGCTGCTGCCACACTTGCAGAATGTTCAGTTTCACTTACCATCTGGAGGATTATACAGATACTTAGCGGAGGGTCCCATATATCGAACCGAGCTTCCCCGAAAGGAGTAAAACACCCACCATGTGGGTGAAGAATTTCATAAAATGAATTTGTTGACTTGCAGGAGCCAAAAGCATTTGCTAGAAACGTCATCAGCCAATCTTCCTCTGCTTTAGCTCCTACAGCATTTTGTTTCTTCTTTTCCCATCCACAGTAAAGAGCCAGAAGTGCATACTTTTCATCACCACGTTTTGTCCCTCCAGCACTGCTTGAGGAGGAATTCTTCCCATGAGACTCTCTCGAGGACTCGCCTTTTCTGCGCCTTACATAATGGGCATCGGTGGTATATCTTTGACTGCTATTTGGAGGGATGGCATTTGTTCTCATGCCACCAGCTATGTCTTGTTTAAGTGCACCATCTTGTGTGATACCTTCATTTATAATTCTGGATGGCCTATCACATTAACAGCATCACCTTTGCATAAATTAGGATTTTCCACCATCATCGCCTTAGTGCTATTGTTTTCACCTTGTGTGTTGTTTTTATTAGATACTAGTCTTGTGTGACACTGCGTATTTTCGAACCATTCTCAACCGGTTAGGATAAGCCATAGTGAGGTTATTTCTCAACGCCAAGTCAACTAGATGTACATGAAATTGAAAATTCATGAAAAAGAGGTACAAACCTGATGGAACGTCAGACCTACTTCTTGTGCCAAGCTTACTTTAACCACACGGTGAGGATATTGATCTATTTTAGATTACTGGTGTACCCAACGCCAAGATTAAAATGAAACGCTTTCGGATGAAACAAACTTCACGTGAGCCTGGTTAAGCCTTGCCACCTTGTTCTGTTAATCTATACAATTTATGATATAGGAAAAAGAATGCCATAGTTCCTGATTAAATATTGGCCCATAGTGCCTCTTCTGTCCTATAGCACTTATGCATGTTGCGCATTCACCAAACTATGCAAGCTTTGTTGAGACATTTGTGGAGTGAATTTATTCATCTAGCGCATGGTAACCTACTTCACTTTCTTTCCCATTTTCCTTTTCAGAGTCCGATGTGAAGTCTGAATCATCTTTCTTCTCTTTGATATCTTTATCCGAATCAAGATCTTCTGGATAATAGTCATCATCCTCGGAGTCCTTAGAAAATAATCCAAGGTCATCAATATTGTCTTTCTCCTTCACATGTTCTGAATTATTGTCAGAAGAAGTTATGAAATTTGAGTCATCAGAGTCTAAAGCTTCACCCCCACCCTCTTCTGACGATCCTTCCACATGATCAGCCACATCTTCTTCGGATATATTGGGGTAAAAGTCATCGTCTTTTGAATTGTCCGATGGAAGATCATGTACATCATTTTGCATTGGCTCGCGTCCCACGGCAGCTGCCTCGGGAAAACTTTCCGCAAAAATAATGTAGTATCAGGGTGAAATATAGTTCAAATTCATTGTCCTTGAAGCAATGAAATTATTACCTCCCAAGTGTCATAAATGAAAAGAACTATCACATGGAGTTCATTTATTAATTATATACAGTACATCTTGCAATCACGTGCAGAGAAAAGCCATCCTTGGTTAGGGACTATAAAGGGAATGATCACATGAAGGAATTAACACCATATACAACATAACCTTGCATATAATAGGAACCTGGGAAAATAAATATTACTATCTTTAGTGAGCAAAGGAGGGTTTAGACAATTCTGGTGTAACCCTATATCGTAGGCTCCGTCACTGAGAATGATGTCATTATTCAATGTATCGTCTTTCAAACTACAAGTGGCACAAGCAATCTGCAAGACCGAAAGCATGGTCATTGATTAAAATATTAAGCGCAACTAAGCACAACATGCATTGGGAAAGAAAAATTTGTTGACATACATTATCACAACATACATTTCCTTCTGAATCAAAGAAAGATTCTTCAGGCTTCCCCACAGTTAGAAGATTCTGGAAAGCTTCTCGTATCTTTAATTTGCACCGAACGATCTCTGCCTTGGCTTGTTCAGATCCTTCTTGGGCCTTATCTTTTCCGAGTTAGATGTTTGAGTATGGGTCCATACCATGTCTATATTGCAAGGAATCCACAACTAAAAACTTCCAAGAATCAATGTTGTCATTGGGGAAAACGAGGTGGGATATACCAGGAATCCACATGACTTGCGAGAGCTTCTAATGCCATGAAGAATAAAATGTTGTCACCAGGGGAAAGGAAATGGGATGTACCAGGGTTCCCCCCTAGCAATTTTGACTGGAGTGGTTCTCCCACTACCAATTTCACGTACCAATGCTCTAGACAAACCTTCTGGCACGAGAAAATTCAGTGGATAACGTCTGCACAAGCTTCCCAAGGGATGTGGATGACCGCACGCTGGTCATCACCCAAGAGATCCACTTTTCTCAGAAGGCATACTTAGCCGGTGCTCATTCAAGTATACGTCAGGCGACGCGATCATATGCCTTTGTCGGATCTAACTTATATGCATAATGAATGTTCTGTGGGATCTTCCTATATTGGATCTTGTTAAAGCACTCAAACGCAATAGAATTATAACGGTTGGTTATCTAAAACCATCCATGTTTCTAGAGTTGCACATTTTTGGTTTGTGTAATATTATATTCTGAACCCGTTTCGGAAGTGTACAGTCCACTTTTTCCGTTACTACAAAAAGAAAAAATAGATTGTTTTTCTTCATTAAAAGAAGTACAAGAAGCTTTTTATGTACACTATTAGTAAAAGTTTAGAGATAGATCACAACATGTACCATGTGGAGTAGTTGATCGGTTCCTAGTTTCTCTTTTGTTAAGAAAATAGATTTCTTGTTTGTTTATCTTAGAGCAATTGATTGTTTATTCCCCATTTTCGCTAGTCCGGCAATTTATTCTCTGCTGAATGGAGTCTATATGTCTAAATCTATTAATCAATCAGGAGAGACTTCCTTGATTCTTAGTTTAAAATGAGTGAAATCCATTACAACAAGAATCGCTAACCTGACACACGCACACACACACACACACCATTCAAGACTACTCCGGAATTGTTCATGCATCGATTACAATTCTGAGATAGAGTGGGATCTTGTCTCAAGTGACTTGCGAGAGGCTCCAACGGCATTTTTGCTCTCCAAATCATGGCAAAATTACTTTTAGGGACCATAGCATTTTTTTTCTTTCCAAACCATGGCAAAATTATTTTGAAGGACCATGGGGTTTTGCTTTCCAAACCATGGCAAATTTAATTCACTCATCATGGCAAATTAAGTTAATACGTCATCACAAAATTATTCCTGTTTTCACCATGTCAATTTTGATATTTGTTTGAATCATGGCGTCCCAAAATTACACAACCTTTTGTGATGATGGATGGATAAATCTCTACTTGCTCTTCTACTAACTTCCAAGGGAAAATGGCAAGTTTGTTTAAAATCTCGAGAGACGGCGAATTGAGTAGAACATGACATTTTTGTAGAACATCGCAAAATATTAAAATTTATTGTAGACTCCCTACATTAACATGGCCATTTGTGCCCTTGCAAGTAGTATTTAGTGCAAAATTTTGTACAATGCTAGTATATACCAGCTCTAGCTTTGCTACGAGTAATGAATCAAAATTTTCTAAGATTTTTCCATGAATCAAAAGTATGTATTGTTTAGCACTGTTTTGCCATGCCAAAAAAGTTTGTATAACTTTCGCCATGCCTCTAATATAGCTTTTGCCTTGTCACTACTAATTTTTTTGTCATGCCATAAACACATTAATTTACCATGGCAAATCTTTTAAGCTATTTGCTATGGCACTTTTTTTTGCCAAGTATGAGCTAATCCCTAAAATTTGCCACCATTTCATAATCTACCATGCATTTATTCTATAGACCATGGCTTATTTAGTACACACAACATTAGAAATTTAGATAACACAGAGTGGCAAATATGGATTTTAATGGATCATGGCATTTTTTCGCATTTTTGAGACCATGGCAATTCTGATTTATTTTTTTGAACATGGCAAATTTTGTTCGTTTCATCAGAAAATTCATGTTGTATTCCCACGAGTATTGGCTTGATTACAAAAATGTCATAGCACGTGTAGATTCTGCCGTACTACAAAGCAATTTTTTCCTATACCATCACAAATTTATTTTTACGAACCATGGCAATTTAGATTAAATGGGTCATGGAAAATATTATGCAGTTTTTACCATGGCATTATTTTATTATCAAGGGAAATATTGTTGTTCTTTTTTCATTACAAAAACATTGTGTTTTTGCATTGAATATTATTGAGATCAGTACAAAAATGCCATAGCACATGCATATAGATCCATCAAGTGCTAGTAGAACCGCCAGAGCTATATCTCGCCTACAACGAGTATATCTCTCGTCTGCCCTGAAGAGTCCGCATGTATGGGCCGGTCCATTAACACATTTTCTCCTCTGTTTGTTTCGCTCGGTTGATTGCTCGTTCTATGGATTGTTTTTTCTTTCCAGTACAATGGTTGCATAGGTCCGATTTTACTATCTTTTCCTTTTCTTTGGTTTCCTTTTTGTTTTCTTTTGCGTTTTTTCTTCGGTTCATTTTCTAACCGTTTTCTTTGGTTTTTGTTGTCCTTCGTCATAAATATTCTTTTCTTTTCTTTTTCACTGGTTTTCTTCCTGTTTTACTTCCTTTTTTCCTTTCTTTATTATACGTTGGTTATCTTTGTTTCTTTCTTTGTTTTTATTCGTCTTTTCTTAGTGTTTCTTTGTTTTTTCATTATATTCATCAGTTTTCTTTCTTGTCAAACACATGGTAATTACAGTACAAAATAAAAAGCATATACATTAGAAATATTATTTATGTGGGCTTTAAATATTTTTCAAATAAATATTATTTTGAAAACTTAAATTTTTTATGTCTATTTTTCACACACATTGTCCTTTTTCGTATATATATATATAATACATTTTTATAATGCATGGTTACAATTTTTCAATAATTTCTTTTCTAATAAATGGACAACATTTGTTCCATAAACATTTTCTATATTTTTCAAATGCTTGATTAACATTTTTTAGATACAAGATTAACAATTTTAATACATGGTTAGAACACGTATAGTTGGTCCATGCCACAAATACAATATCTCGCTTACTCACCTCTCTCGACTTTCTAGCGGCATGAGGGGAAGAATTTCCTGTCGCTAGCGGTTTTAGGAAGCGTCTGATCAGCTTTTATTGTCCATTTTCTTCATTGACTGGGTCATCTATTTTATTTTGGGTTTTCTCCATTTTTCAATTTTGCCTTTGTTATTTTTATATATTTTTCTTATTTTTAGATTTTTTTAAATACATGTTGTCATTTTTTATAAAAACATGTCCAATATTTTATAAATACATGTTAAATGATTTTCAAACACACGTTTCATCATCTCCTCTCCATGTCTAGCCGTTGTCCACATCAAGACACCATTGGGGCAACCAAGAGGGAGACCAGAGGGGCCGTGGCTGGAGGGGCGCGGCCATGGGCCACCACCGCCTTACCATCATCACCATCATCCACCGTGCCGCCTCCATCACCCCTTCTGCCCCCCCCCCCCCATCACGGTCTCTGTGACGGGTTGTATTATGTCTTGAATCCCTCTTTATGTCTTGTTATTTGAGTAATTATTGGATATGGGTCGGTCGATTAGTAAGTGGTTGTTGATATGTTTAGTCTATTTATGTGTGTTGCTTATTTACCTATGTGGTAATTTAGTGATTGGAGACGTTCAATACATTGGCGTAGTTGGAGACGTTCAACTCTTAGTCCACACATGATGTATATAGAGGATTGTGCAAACCGATAGGTGTGTGATGTCACAGGTGCAGATATCTTGAGGGGAGCACAATTACTCTAGCGGAATCACGGTTGTCCATAGAACCTAATGCCTTCGTCCGGTCCTGAAACCACGAGGACCTTAATATCTTTGTGCTAGCCGCCACAGGTATGTGACAAGAAATAGGATGAATGAGTTATCTCAATACGACGCGTCTTGAGAGATAACATTATGTGAGGGACCTCCCACCATCCTTATATTATCGTATCATGTGATGCATGTGCTGACTTAGCAACCATGTGGCATAGTCGTAAAGCTTAACTTCATTCCGTGCCCGTAACGAAAGAGACCATAACTAGATACCAGCAACCTCATCTAAAACATCACATATCTCTCATAGTTTATTTTCTTTGTATAGTTTAGTATTTATTTTCCGTTCTCTTCAATACTTAGTTTATTCTTCCTTTTTACCGTTCCTAGCAACCTACTTAAGTGAACTATTTCTAAACTCCGGTTTGGGTGTGAGCGTGGTTGTGTTGGTGACAACGCGGATGCGGGGGTTGTGTTCCCATGCTATTCGCTCCCTATCGGAGTCGAAAAAGCTTTACTTATAACAAAATTGCTACATAGCCCTATGCACTTGCAGGACATCGCGGTGCTTCACATCGTGGCATTTTCAAGCATTGCATCAGTGTCCTTCATGGTGTCGTGCATGGTGTCCTTCGGCAGGTGCGCGCGGATGCGTACACCCATCTTGAACTCCTCCACCAAGATACTTGACATTGTGCACTAGTCGCCCCAGTGCAGGAATGCCACCATGGGAAGCCGCACCACGAGCATCTCCAGCGTGGAGTTCTAGCCGTAGTGCCTGAGAGAGCACGCAATGGATGAGGGTAGAGCACTAGGTCCAGCGGGATCGAAGACACCATCATGTCGCGCCCGTCGGCCGAGTCAAGGTATCCCTCTAGGAGCACAATGTTGTATTAAAAACTCACATATGTCAGATATCAAGAAATCAACAAATGATTGAAAACACGTGTTCATCTAAAGGGCAATGGGGCATTCTTCGGCAAAATTAGAGTAGAAAACAACAATAAGAACAATAGGTACTGACATAGGGCGAGGAGTCACAAACAAAGGCAAGACTTTGACAATGACGGCGTCTCTATGCACATACTTGGTTACCTACTCACCGCGTCCAGCCACTCTCATCCTGCCTGTCCACGAAGTGATCCGGCGTCGACACCGTTGGTGCCTTAGACGGCCTGGCCTTTTGTTTCCCCAGGTAGGGGATGACGATCTGGCCAAAGAGATGACCGAGGCTAGCATGCTAGAGCTGCAAAATATATGGGAGACCATGGCAAAGCCATGAGTAAGACAGACATGAGAGGTAAGAAAAGACATGACCAAATTGCTATATGAGGAAGATTATGTGTGCGCTCGCATGGAAAGGCAAATGCAATCAAAGAAATCTATTTGTTAAGGAAAGTTCGTACACATAATTTGATACATAAAGGGGATCACGTTAACCTGCATGGAAAGACAAGGTCATCAATCAAACTCATCTAGGAAGGTATGGAACGGTGTTAAGAGGGAACGTCGAAAAAGTCGTATGAAAATCAAAAAGTGGGATTCAGTTGGAAAAAATTCGACGTGAGTATGCAAGGAAAAAACCCAGCATAGGGGTGGTGGTGGGAGGTGAAGGCGAAAATAAAACATGGTGACAAAAATAAACCGTGTGTACCGGCCAACAACCCTTCTTTAATAGTAGACATATATGTGATTTCGTAATGTAAGAAAATATATGTGATTTTATAAGATAAGAAAAAAAATATTTTATTTTTCTATTATGATGAAAGTTATGACTGTCTCTTAACAGTAGGTATAATGAAATAATAAATGGCAGGACACTAATGAGTATCTGATTTTGGTTGTAAGGTTATCAAGAAAAATCTTATGTCTGTCTTTTAGGAGGTGATTTCACATATATGGTGTGATTTCTAAATTATTAATTGCCTATTATTTATGTGATTGAATTGAATCCGTACATGCAAAAGAAAGCACAAAAAGATCTCCCCTTTAATGGGATTTGGTTTCTTAATGTAAGAGAGAGAAATCTAGTGGCAGTGGCTGATGGGAGGTGAGGCAAAAATAAACCAGTGGGAGAGAGTGCGAGGATGTGAGGTGAAAATAAACCGGTGAGGCGGAAATAAACCTGTATACCGGGCTACCAACTCCCCCTTAGTGTCCGCCAAGATTCTACAACGACCCGAGGTTTAGCGGGCCACATGCCAAATCGAACCGTAGCTACCTTGTGTACCTCATATCTGGGAACTGAAAGGAGAATTCATCAAGGTTCATTTGAGCGACGGAAAAGCACAGGACAGCCGCCGTCGTCCATAAATTTTCATCTCATCATTGTAGGCAAACTTGCCAAGGCGAGAGACACCAAAAACCGCAACGTAGCTTTTCGATTGCATTGTCCCGCAATGTTGCCACTACGAGCCGCCGGCATCAACCACCGGATATGGATAGAGAAACCCTCACAAAGACTCTCCGGTGTTCACTACAATCCGTAGGTCGAGTAGCCGGCTGGACCCCACAAATAATCAGCAGCAATCAGATTTTAGGTGGGTCATCGTCATCATCATCTCCATTATTGTGATTACTGCTGTTGTTGATACGGCAGATAATGCTTGCCTGGATTCATAATAACGTTGGGCGTATATCAACTGTGTAAATCCAGCAGATCAGATCGGATCTGAAATAGCTATGACTATAAATCGACCGGATCCTGACTGATTGATTGTGAAGTATAAATGAGTATAACTATGACTGTAAATCGGCAGATAAATAGCTATGACTGTAAATCGTTATATAAATGTAGTATAATAAAAATGATATGGCGGTTCATGAGTCACAATCTTGTCGTTAAAAAGGAAGGGAAATGCACACGACTCCAGCCTCACTACTTCCGTCCGTGTGATCCTAGAGCACACATAGTCTGTCTGCCTCTGGCCGGCCATGAGCAGCGCCATGAAGCTGCAGGAGAGGGTCATCGTGCCGAGGACGGCATGGAAGCTCGCCGACATCTTCATCCTCTGCCTCCTCTTCGCCCTCCTGTTCTGCCGTGTGGTGTCCCTGGGAGAGGGCGGCGCCGGCGCCGCCTCGGTGGCCGCACTCGTCTGCGAGGCATGGTTCACCTTTGTGTGGATCCTCAACATGAACATGAAGTGGAACCCCGTTCGGTTCCACACGTACCCTGAAAACCTCTCACAAAGGTGACTACTCACGTTAATTTATGCCTTTAGTGATGTAAACGTTCTTATACTTCTTTACAGAGGGACTAGTTTCTAACTCGTTCAGCTGAGGATTGCTAGGATGGACGAGCTCCCGGCGGTGGACATGTTGGTGACCACCGCGGACCCGGAGCTGGAGCCGCCGCTGATGACGGTGAACACGGTTCTCTCCTTGCTCGCCGTGGACTATCCGGACGTCGACAAGCTCGCGTGCTACGTCTCCGACAACGGCTGCTCGCCGGTAACGTGCTACGCGCTGCGCGAGGCCGCCCGGTTCGCGGGGCTGTGGGTGCCCTTCTGCAAGAGGCACGGCGTGGGAGTGAGGGCCCCTTTCATGTACTTCGCTTCCAGACCGGAACCTGAGCTCGCCGGCGACAACTTCTCGGACGACTGGACCTTCATCAAGGTTAGCTAATACCGTCTGATAGTCATAGCCTTCCATCTTTCTTCTATTGCACCCAGACTGTCTCTCCAATTTACTTCATTCATCTGTTCCGTTTGTGGTTGCAGAGCGAGTATGACAAGTTAGTCAGCCCGATTGAGAGCGCGGACGAGGGGTCTCTTCTCCGGCACGATGACGCCGGCGAGTTCACGGAGTTCATGGAGGCCGAGCGCGGGGACCATCCTGCCATCGTTTAAGGTCGTCACGTACACCAAGCCACAACCACATGCCACATGGATTCGCACGTAACAACAGACAGCCTTACCCAGGTTCTTTGCTAACTTGTTCTTCAGGTTCTTTGGGACAACCGCAAAAGCAGCAGGACAGGTGAAGGTTTCCCAAATCTTGTGTACGTTTCAAGAGAGAAGAGCCGCAAACATGACCACCACTACAAGGCCGGCGCCCTGAATGTTCTGGTCAGTAGCATAAGAGCGTCTAGATCACTAACTTAATGATCTAAACACTCTTATATTTCTTTATATTTCTTTACAGAGAGAGTACTACTTAATAAATAAACGCTCTTATAGTTGACAACATATACTGTCACCGTGTAATGCACGCAGGCAAGGGTGTCTGCCGTGATGACAAACGCGCCCATCATACTGAACGTGGACTGCGACATGTTCGTCAACAACTCACAGGTCGTCCTGCACGCCATGTGCCTCCTGCTGGGGTCCGACGACGAGACCTGCAGCGGCTTCGTCCAGGTGCCGCAGAGATTCTACGGCAAACTCAAGGATGATCCTTTCGGTAATCAGATGGAGGTTTTACGTGAGGTGCACACCATCAACTCCATCATCTACAACATACAGTACATACCGTCTCCTATAGTGTCTGTATAGATCTTTTAAAATGTCAATCTTTGGAAATTTTGACCAAATCTAAATTTATAGAAAAACATGTCTACATATGAAGTAACAAATACGTACATATCATTAGATACATCTCGACACATATTTTCGTGGGGTAATAATAACCTGATAAATATAGATATTTTTCTTCACACAAAGTTTTGGGACATTCCGGAAAAGTGTATACACACTACATTATAAAACAGAGGGAGTACTATATTCTTTAATATAGTTAATCATCTGTGTGGTTTAAAAATCGAGTACTAACTATGGCATCGGTGTGTTTAGAAACTTTTCAGTGGACTCGCTGGACTCCAGGGCATCTATTACCTTGGGACGGGCTGCTTTCACCGTAGGAAAATCATTTATGGTGTGGCACCATCTTCATATGCGGCCATCAAGCATGAAAGAGAAGGTAACATTGTGCTCAACTCGGCCTCTCACATTCATCGTTAATCCTTTTTATTTTTTTGAAAAGAGACTTGCTTGCCCTCGGCCTCTCGCATAAAAAGTGATGCACACAACCATGATATATTAACCATTATTAGTTGCTAAATAGGAATAATATGGCCCACTGGTCAAAGACATTTTTTTTTGATAAAGGACTGGCCAAAGACATAGCATTGATCAAATGGTTGTAACCACTTTGCCAGGTTCACTGTCCTACGAGGATCTGCGGTCCAAGTTTGGAGCTTCAGTGGAACTGGTCGAGTCAGCCAGGAACATATAGTCCGGAGAAATACCGCCAAGTCCAATGATCGACATATCAAGTCGCATCCAAGTGGCAAAACAAGTGTCCAGCTGCAACTATGAGACGGACACACATTGGGGTCAGGAGGTATACATATATTCCATCGCGACTTTTTTGCTACATACTATATTTTTCCTAGTTCTTTGTCAACCATTAATATTCATCCATTCCATGTATCGGCAGATTGGTTGGTCCTATGGGTCAATGGCAGAAGACATCTTGACCGGGCAGCGTATCCATTCATCAGGTTGGAAATCCACGCTGCTGGACACTAACCCACCAGCATTCTTGGGATGCGCTCCTACAGGAGGACCAGCCAGCCTTACTCAGTATAAGAGATGGGCAACTGGCCTTCTAGAAATACTCCTCGGGCAGAATAGCCCAATCATCGCCACCATCTTCAAGCGCCTCCAGTTCCGGCAGTTCCTTGCATACCTAGTGTTCTACGTCTGGTCCATGAGGGCACCTTTCGAGCTATGCTATGCACTATTAGGACCTTTCTGTCTCTTCAGAAACCAATCCTTCCTTCTCAAGGTGAACCTTTGTCTCACAGTCCATTCAAATTAGCTGAGAGCTATTTTCTATCTTATAATTCTGCCAACTTAGTTCTTACAGACCCACCATCTAATCAACAATATTGTTTAATTACCTACAATAACTATCTTGATGCCCTGCACATTTGTGCGTCTAGATTTATTACATATTGATCTCTTCCCTATGAATTTAATACTTCTTGTTTTTTCAATAACGCCAATTCTATACATTAATTTAATGAAGTAGATTTCAAATTGTTTCACATGCATATTATACATTATAAATTATAGTAAATTTATTATAAACTTATACCATGATTTCATTTACTTATGGTAGTAATCCGGGTATAATTGATGCACAATTTAGCTAAAAGTACATGTTGGAATCTAAGCTCGTATCCATATGGTTTATCTTAATTAATTGTATCATCCTGATCGATGATGGCCTTTTAATTATATCCTCGTGTTATTTGAGGGAGTTCTAAAACAAATCCTCATGTGGTTGTTCCTATTGTTTGCTATATTAACTCTTACACTTATCTCTTTTCTTTATTTCAATATAATAATAAATCGACCAATATAAAGTTCTATTTATATATCACAAACTCTATTAGAGTTTTATGCACTTATTCAATCTTTAGAGTTGTACTTTCTTCACAAACTTTATCTTCGTGTCCTCAGTGTCTACCGTCCTTTAAGATTGATGTATCTCCATCGTGCCTTTTATCTTGTCTTAGTAATATAGTAGAGATAGATAGGGTATTCCCATATTGGGAAAGATACAATTTTTACATCTACTAGTTTGATGATTGTCACCTCAGAAATTCATAGTATTTTTGCAGGCATCAAACCATGGTTTCAGCATTCAACTAGCCCTATTCTTGTCCTACAACATATACAACTTTGTGGAGTACATGGATTGCGGACTCTCAGCCCGGACTTGGTGGAACAACATGAGGATGCAACGCATCGTATCAATCTCCTCTTGGCTCCTTGCTTTCCTTAGTGTGGTCCTCAAAACAATCGGCCTCTCCAAAACTGTGTTTGAGGTCACCCGTGAGGACAAAAGCACATCAGATGGTGATCCCAGCACCCATGAGACTGATCTAGGGTGGTTCACCTTTGACTCTTCACTAGTGTTCATCCCAGTGACGACAGTTGCAATCTTGAACATTGCCACAATTGCTATCGGGGTATGGCGTCATGCCATTTTTTGGATGATAACAGGAAATCATGATTGGCAAAATATTGGAGAATTTATTTGTTGTGGATGGGCGATATTATACTTTTGGCCATTTATCAAAGGCCTTGTTGGTAGGGGAAGATATGGAATCCCATGGAATGTCAAGCTCAAGGCTTGGGTGATTGTGGTTGCCTTCTTGTACTTCTGTAGAGGAGATTAAGTTGGTGGGACTCCACAACATTGAAATCTCACATTTGTATTTATGTTGAACAACTATTGGGATATGTAATAAGTACAATTGTTCTATATTATCTAAATAAAGTATCCATAGCTCCACTTAAGACACAACTACAACAAGCTGCAAACTAGAGAATATTTTGTATGACCATTAGTCATCACAAAGCTATTTCAGAAGAGTACTTTTCATTTGAAATAAATATTTTGATGTGCATCAAAATACATTCATAACTTAATGTACCTTTTTGAAAAGTAATGAATACTTTATAAATTCCAAAGATCCATCCAAGTGCATATCAAACGTCGTGACATTCATTCACTTCCTTATTACAAACTTTAGATAACTAGAATAGAAAGCATACATAACCGAATAACGAATCATGAATTAAACATGTGGATGAATCACAAATCAAGAATTAGCTCTGTCACCTCCTTATTAACTATGTACTCTCTGTGCACGAATCATTCACTTTGTTATCACCAAATCACAAATTAGCTTTATCACCCATAGATAAGGTATCACGAATTAACTCATGCATTTATCTTGTACTATCAAACTCCTTCATACCAAAAGTGGTTCCATTCACTATGTGCATAAGTCCTTCTACATGGGCTAACTGAAAGTATGGACTCCTAATATAGACGAAAACAACTGAATATCTCAAATTATGACGATTAGTTTCCCTTTATTCCACGATTCCACCATACGGTCATTATTTTTCTATTTTGTAGACCATAATCATACCTGCTTCTATCATTATTAGGTGGCATGTTTCATGTTGCTACATATATGCACGGGCACATTTAGGGTCATGTAATGACTTACCTTTCATGTTGCTTACTATATTCAAATCATGCTACTCCTAGATTATGATTACCTATTGTTTTGGATCTTATTTCAAGTAAGGCTCTTAGATCAGATTGATTGACATTTAAGAAAATCGCAATTGAGTGAGAAATAAGAATTTGGGTTCCCTACAAACAAATGTGTGTTGAACGGTCACATTTGATGTGAATTACATGTTAGCACCCAATAAAAAGATCTAATGATTACTAATTTCCATAGGGAGTGGATATATTTGACTTTCTTACATTGACAGAAAACTCGCCTAGTCTAGTTCATGAAAGGTATCCCACAAACACAGCTCTTCAACATGTGGTAGATAGAGACGAAAGAAACTGTCCAACACTGCTGCATCAGCACCAACACTATTTGCAGTTTCTCTTTGGATAACCTATGCACATACCCTCATGATGTGGCACACTTGTATTCAGGACACAAGAAACTTTTTGAATCTTTGATTTCATGAATATTTGAGCACTACTAGGGAAAAGCCTATAGACATAATCTTACCAGTAGCGCTGTACAAAATCAAGCGCTACTGCTACTTAGTAGCAGTAGCGCGTACTAGCGAAAAGCGATGCTGCTATGTTTGAACTGGGTGCACATGGCTAGCCCAACCTAGCACTAGCGCGTATACTGGCCCAGCGCTACTGCTAATCTCCTTAGCTGTAGCGCGCTTACGTGTAAGGGGCTGCTGCTAACGGAAATAAAATAAAGTGAAAAACAAGTAGAAAAGTAAATGAAAATGAAAGAAAACAGAATTGAATAGCCGTAGCGTGTTTCTCTGGAACACGCTATAGCTATCTTAGCTATAGCGCGTTTCGGCAAAACGCGCTACTGCTAGTTTGACTCAAATCCCGGCAGCCCGGGCTCAAATTTTCGGTAAGTCCTTTCCCCCCTCTCTACTCCCGGCCCCCCTGTCCCCCAACTGCTCCATCGCCGCCGTCGCCCTGCCGCCTTCGACCACACCGCCACCGCCCGAGGCCGCCTTCGACCACACCGCCGCCGCCCGAGGCCGCCCTCGACCTCACAGCCGCCGCCCGAGGCCATCGTCGACCTCACCGTCACCTCCCTCGAGCTCACCGCCGCCGCCCTCGACCTCACCGCTGCCGCCCGAGCCAGAGCCTGCCCTTGCCGCCGACCGTAAGGCTCTGCCCCTACTGTCCCCTACCCTCCTCTCTCTCTCTGCTAGGGCAATTCATATATATGTTGATACTGTGTTGATGCTCATATGAACCCTAGGTGTTCATATGAACCCTAGATTTTTTTAGGGCAGTAGGCATTTTATAGCATTTAGGAAAAATGATTAGCAATTTTTTTAGGAAATTAGCTAGGGCAATTTTTATGAAAATGCCTAAACAGTAATTCCATTTATCTTTAAACTAATAGAGGGTATATAAATAATAGTAGCATGTAGATTTAAATTAACAGAGGCTATAAACAAAAAACACTTAGCTATAAAAAAATATTTGGACTACGGACCTGAATTTGTTCCAAATTTCATTCAAATGAAATTTGAATTATTTGAACTATGGACCTGAATATTTTTGAAGAAATTGGGTGTAGGTACTAAGGTCTTGCTGTGGAAATTTTGGTGAGGTCAGAAGGGTTAGAGAAAATGGAGTCCCTAGACTTTTAGCTTTAGACAAAAAACATAAGTATTTAGCTATAAATAAAAAATAGTAGCTATGGCATTTAGCTATAAACAAAACAAGACTATGCCCATATGTAAACAAAAAACTTGGTCAAACTAATTGTTGCTATGTAAACAAAAAACAAGACTATTTTTATATGATATATGTCATTGATGTTCATTTGCATATTCCATTATTGTTGATTATATCTTTTCATTGAAGTGGCCATGTTATATGCAAATTCCTCAATAGTGTTTGCTCATGTTATATCTTTTCATTGAAAGTGTTCGATTGTGCCCAAGTGGCTTCGTTGTTTCCAGGGAATGATGCTGAGTGGCCTATGTTTTGCCGGAATGTTGATTCATTTCTGTTCCGGCAAATTTCAGGTTCTCGATTTGTCCACTTTTTAGCAAAGGTCATGCCGAAATTTTCTGTGAATTTCGGCATGACTTGTGCTGCAAACTAGGACATATCGAGTGCCCGGGATTTGCCGCACCAGGAAGGAGTCAACATTCCTGCAAAACAATAGGCCTTTTTATGTCATTATTCATTTTATTAGGTCTAGAATTAATTGACTAGATTTAATCATAGGAAACATGGCTAGCAACGATGAAGGACAGGGTTCTGGTGATTGCGACGACGCCTACCGGGTGGCAGACGAATTTTTTAGCCTTACCGACGATCAACCGATGTTATTGCTGGGCCCACCGGTGGCATCGGGGACTGAGACCGACACGCAGACTGGTGCTGAGACTGAGACCGGCGCTCAGACTCAGACCGACATTGAGACCGGCGTCAAGACTGAGACTGGCGCTGCCTCAGGGAGCGGAGCCGGTGTAGAACCGAAAGCAAAGAGGCAACAGGTTCCTAACAAACTCAGGACTACTAGAGTGGTGGTCACGGAGGTGGACGACGGCAATTTTGAGCCAACGGCGCCCGAGGAAGCGCGTTGATGCTACGGCAATCAAATAGGCTGCATCGTACGGACAACCGCCACCATCAACGATGAGAAACTACAGAAGATAGAAAATATGAGGAGCTCCCTCCTAAAGAAGTTTCACCAGATATTCTTGTTCCCGGGCCGGAATGAGAATGATTATAAAGATCCAGATGAGGACCCGGCAATGAAGAAGATAAACAAACACGCCATGACCAAGTTTACCGACGCGTTCGCCGCCTGGAAAAATCGAGTGAAAGCAAGGATCATCGACAAGAAGGAACCCTACTCCGAGATTGTAAAGGATAATCCGACAATCACGGAAGAGCAGTTTCAAATATTCAAGGATAATCCGACAACCCCTTGGCGGAGTTCACCATCCCGCAGGAGCGTGACGTCCTCAGGGCCCGGCACCGTTGGGACCCAGTGAAAAAGGTTTACGAGACAACACCGGTCATTACGGAGTTCATGAGACTGCTGGTAATTTTAGTTTCTGATCAATTCGACTGCACACGTTAGTCATATTTGTAAACGATCGTTGTGCCTTTTGCAGAGAGAGCAGCATAGGATTGTGGCTGAAAGCGACTCGCCGTCTGAGGCATTGGCGAGGCCCAAGTGGGACACTCCATTCAATCGGGCGTTGAACATATTGAAACGGCAACCGGTGGATACTCGACCGTCGTATGGACGCGTGCACGGTGTCGGAGACGGCGCCACGTGGAAGAAGTACTACCATGAGACCACAGAGGAGAGAAAGGAAAGACGGAGGTTAAATGAAGAAAACATCAACAAGAGGGTTGAGATTGCGGTTGAGAACAAATCAACTGAGACAGTCGCAACAGCGGTAGCTGCCGCAAAACAGGTGGTTGTAGATATTTCTACTACCTTGGTTCCGGCCGTTTTCAATTGGAGCAGGCAAAATCCAGAAAAAGATGCAGCGGACTTTCCCCTTGCTGACTTCTTGGCGGGGAGCAGCTCGACTAGCGTTGCACCAGCACCGGCTCCCGCACCGGCTCCCGCACCGGACGTGCTAGGCGGTGCTTCATATTTGGCTGAGCTCGACGCCCTCACGGTATCTGTCACACCAGCCCCCTTCAATATAAATGTATAATCTCCCGTTTTCGTTGCCTTTCGGATGTCTCACGTCGCAGACTTTTCTTTGCAGGCCGACGAAACCCTGTGCACCATATTGTACACCATCGGCGACCAGAAGGTGGACGTGGGGAAGGCGACGATAATGGAGCCGAAGGAACCATTGTTCCACAGCCGGCCGATCCCCCCGAACGTCTTCAAGGTTTCCATGGCCAGTGTCAAACCGGGCCACGAGAATTTGCCTCCTCCAGTACTACTGGGGGATGACGACGAGAAACCGTGGCGACTTGGTGATTGTTGCAATGCTGGGTGGGTCCTGTTGTGGCCAAAGAGTCTGCTTCGTCTGGAGGCGGCCGGGAGCACACCCACGAGCACGCAGCCTCAGCAAGGTATATGAACATCAACACCCCACCTACCCAATTAGCGTCGGGTGTCGGGTTTGGTGATAGCGGACGGGGTAAGGAGGAGGCTCCATTAGTCGTTGATGACGTCGCCATGGATGAGGATGAGGACGATGATGGCGCTGCTGAACAGTATGTCTATACTGGCGCCTCCTCAGGGTTTGAGCGTCATGAGTCGGTGCCTGAATTGCCGTCTCAACATATTATGGACGACCTTCCGGTAGTAAAGAAGTTTAGGAAGAGAGCGAGGAAAGGCAAAAAAGCTGTTTCTATGATCCAGCCACCTCAGCAGCCTCGGCTTCAGGACCGTATAGATATCCCCGATGCGGATAAATGGCATATCCCCGGTCAACCAATCCTACCTGCAACAGCGCTAGGAGCCAGATTCGGCGATCTAAAGAGACTTCATGACGATGTGCTGCGGGTAGAGAAAGACCTCATCGCCTCGAAAGATCCAGGATACCCACTCTACGTAGTTAACGTTCCGCAGCAAATGTCGTACGTTGACAGCTTCCCCGCAGATAAGTTCTTCCTCCGGTTCGATTACATATTCGACATGTTTCACGTGAAGAAGCTGGATTTTACGTTTGTCCGCCTTTATGCCTTGCACATGAACTACATCATCGGGGTTGAGCAGATATCTCATATCTGTGTAGCTGACCCGTACTACATGCACGAGGGCTTCTTGGGAGTCTGCACAAAGCACCGTGAATACGCGAGGGATTACATCGTTAGTTTCATGCTCGCCAATAAGGACAAGGGGGCGATTCTCGTGCCTTATCATCCCGTGTAAGTCATCCGCGCTGCTGTCCTTCCTTCAATTTCAATCATTCATTTGCACGGTGGAGGCTAATTAATTTGAGGACTTATTTTGCGCAGCGGCGGGCGCGCCGTCCTCATCATCCTCTACCCCCGATTCTCCCACATTCTTTACTTGGACTCGTCGAAGAACATTCACAAAAAGGATTACACCCACATCAAGGATGTTCTCGACAGTGCTATGTATCACTACAAATCACTGGGTGGAGAGGTCAGGGACAAGAAGATGAGGGGCGGCAGGGTCGCCTTCGGCCATAAGACCGACTTCTGCTGCATCCAGCAACCGAACGATTCTCTTAATGATGGATTCTATGTCCTACACCACATGCTGGAGTACAGACGGGATCACCAGAACCTTCGCATGGCACCTTCTTCCGGCGATGCCCATATTCTGCAATGGGCAAAGGACATAGGAGATATCGAGGATCATCGACTTCGAGCTGAGTTCTATAACATCCAGCGTGAACTTGCCCAAATCATCATGAAGGAGGTCGTCGGAAAAACAGGGATGTTCTACGGAGAAGGACAAATGTCGCGGGAAGACGTCCGAACATGGATATCCTCTCATCGTCTCGACCTGAAGCCTTTCACTAGGCTCGGGGACTATCTCCCTGACTTGGATGGATGGAACGACATGTTGGAGTGATTGTCGATATATGACAATGTGTCCGTTTAGTCCATACTTTCTGTATGACAAAACTTTGACTTATGCATGGTGAAACTTTATTTGTGATGTAATTAAACCGTCCTCCTCCTCAACTAGCGAAAATCACTCTAGTTAGGGCATTTTGGGGTACGATGAACTTTGTTATTTATGCTTATGATATGTTGTTTTTATTTTTGCCAAGTCTGTCTCTTTCTGTTGCTCAACTATATATGTTGCATATCATCGACTCATGTGATGATGCAGGTGCATAGATCATAGATGGCGAAGAAGTGCTATGCCAGGAGTATATATACGACAAGTGGCCGGAGTGTCAGGCCCTTTCGGTTTCCGAGCGACAGGCAGTAGTTAGTTTAGAGGTTCACGCTAATGCGAGAGAGGGATACGAACTCATGTTCTCAAAGTGATAGCTCTTCTCGCGTATATCATTGTTTAGATGGATGACGATGTATTTGCATATCATTCGAGACTTGTATCGCTATTTTCGAGATGATGACGAGAGACCACTTTGTGTTGGATGATGATTATGATGATGACATGATTTGATGAGACTAATTGTATGTATATGCTATGATTACATTTGTATGTGTATGATATGCTAAAGATTATTGTATAAAGCCTATTCAAATATAAAACAAATACAAAACAAATATGCAGGAAAAAACTAATAAATAAACTAGTAGTAGCGAGGGGGGAAATTTAGCAGTAGCGGCGCATTGTCAGTAGCGCATCCCAGCAAACAGTGCTGCAGATAATATCAGTAGCGCCCTTTCCCAAAGAGCGCTACAGATATTCATGTATAGCAGTAGCATGGGACAACCGGCGCTACTGCTATACGTTAGCTGTAGCGCCTTATTAGTAGCGCCGGTGCCCGCGCTACTGAGAGGCCCAAAACCCTCGCTGCTGCTAGGCTTTTCCCTAGTAGTGGAGGGGAGAACTATAGTGCTCCATTACCTCCATGGATTTGATAAACAATTGTTCTCAAGTTAAATTTGATGTTGTCCGACAGTCTCTGCACTTCGACTCCCACCTAACAAGAGCCTAATAACTTCACGCACCAATCTCCAACACTCTGGAAAGCACTAAATTCACTCCATTTATGAATAGGAGGTATGTGAGATCACAATGCCAAGTCCATATATCATGGGGCACAACATCTTCAAGTATGACTATGGAATCATGACAATGCCCAATAAATTTTCCCACACAATGCTGCAGGAAAAATCTTCTATTGCCGGTGCATGCGATTGACACATCCAAGAATCCTAGAGAACCATCTTTCCTTACCCATCTTCTGATGCTGTCATTTGTGTTGGGTGCTCTAAAATAACGCTATCTAGAGTCTTCAATCATAGAAATGCAAAATTCCCTCATGATTGTGTGGGTGATTTTTTTCTCCAACCCGAAAGTATCAATATGCATAATGTATTGGTACACCACCTTATAAATGTATTGGCGCGTCAACTGTTGAATATTATGCAATGAAGGGTAAATAGGAATAAAAAATCCATGCAAAATCAACATAAATACTCAAGACATCAGATGAACTAAACAAATGATGCTCTCGCATTTGCAAGGTCCAATTTTCTAGGTACATATATTTTGACGATGGTTTTAGATCATTTGGATGTTCCAAACATCTGCTCCTGCCAATATATTTTTATCGAGAATGATGATGCAAAAATGCCACCCTTTATAAATATTAGTACATTTTCTAAGGACTCTGTAATTAGGTCTGTAATAGAATTATAAAAATGGAATTTAAATTTGGAGCTTCTAGATTAGAGTTTTGATGGATAGAATCATTTTACGTTAGAATTAAGCCGATGAGTTTTCTAATAGTGTCTACGTGATAGTTTATAAATGTGGATAATTCCTTCTAGGTGGGCTAACTGAAAATATGGACACCTAATATAGACGAAAACAACTAATATCTCAAACTATGATTAGTTTCCCTTTATTCCATCATGCCACCATGCAGTCATTATTTTTCTATTTTGTTGACCATAATCATATTTGCTTCTATCATTTTTAGGTGGCTGTTTCACGTTAGTACATATATGCACAATCACATTTAGGGTCATGTATTGCCCAAGCGAATCCTATTCAATCGTTTACTCATGGAACGAGTCCGTTGGAAAGTTCAATCAATCTTTTTTCATATACATTTTGCCTTTTGTGGAGGATCTGTGCCTACTCTACTTTCCTATCTAGGACTTCCAATGACTTACATTTCATGCCACTTACTATATTCAAATCATGCTACTCCTAGCTTACGATTACCAGTTGTTTTGGATCTTATTTGTTGTAAGGCTTTTAGATCGTATTGATTAACATTTAAGAAAATATCAATTGAGTGAGAAATAAAAATTTGGGTTCCCTACAAACAAATGTGTGTTGAACGGTCACATTTTATGTGAATTACATGTTAGCACACAATAAAAAAGATCTAATGATTACTAATTTCCATAGGGAGTGGATAAATTTGGCTTTTCTTAAATTGACAGAAAAAATTCGCCTAGTCTAGTTTATGAAAAGTATCCCACAAACACAGCTGTTCAACATGTGGTTGAGGCGGAAGAAATTGTCCAACACTGTTGCATCAACAAAAACACTATTTGCAGTTTCTCTTTGGATAACCTATGCACATACCCTCGTGATGTGGCACACTTGTATTGAGCACACAATAAACTTTTTGAATCTTTGATTTCATGAATCACTACTAGGAAAAACCTTATACATAGAATCTTAGCAGTAGCGCGGGTCAGGAAGAGGCGCTACTGCTAATTAGCAGTAGTGCAGGCCCCAAACACGTGCTACTGCTACCAACTTAGCAGTAGCACTGCTCGGTAGAACCACGCTGCTACTAAAATTGCCCGACCGTTCCCGCCACCCTAGGTTTAGAAGTAGCGTGCCCAAGCTAAACATGCTACTTCTAAACTAATAGTAGTAGCGCTCTTTTTTTGCATGTCGCTACTACTAATTTTGAACCTGGCCACATGGCTGGCCCCGCTTAGCAGTACCGCGTATGCCAGAAGCGTGTTGTTGCTATCTTATTAGCAGTAGCGCATTTTACACCTAGCGCTACTGCTAAGCCGCAGCCATACCACCTTTTTCCTCCCCCTCCCCTCCCCCATCACTAATAGAAAACAGGGATTTGGTTCGAGCCCGCCAAGCCCGTTAGTCCCGGTTCAGTCAAGAACCGGGACCCATGGGGGCATACGTCCCGGTTCGTGCGCCCAGGGGCCCGGCTGGGCCTCGGGAGGCATTTGTCCCGGTTTATGTGGACCCATTTATCCCGGTCCTAGTCACGAACCGGGACCAATGGGCCTCGCTCCTGGCCCACAGCCATTGGTCCCGGTTTGTGCCTAGAACCGGGATAGAAGGGGGCCTTTAGCCCCGGTTCCAGCCACGAACCGGGACAAATGAGTTACCTATATATACCCCCTCACCGGGGAGCAAAGCAGTCCACACTGCTCTGTTTTTTTTGGCCGGCGAGGGGAGGGCATTTGGGTGCTCTAGCTCACCTCCTATGCACGTGAGGTGTTTGATGAAATGCCCGAGCCACGCTAGTTAAATTTTCTCCTCTCGAAGCTCGACCTCCGAGCTCCATTTCTTCCGAGATTTGTCTAGATTTAGCGGTCCGTCACACCTCGTCCCCATCTTCACCGCCGTCGATCGCATGCGCCGATCTCGTCGCCGGCACCACCGTGGTGGTGAGCCTCTTTTTCTTATCTTCTTTATGAAAGAAAAAATTCTTACTTTAGATAGATACTTGTCTAATTTTCTTATTTTTGACACACATAATTATATATAATGCACGCAGATGAACCAGCAATGGATGTACGGTGACAGACACACCTCCGAGTACAATAAGGGCCTGCATAATTTTCTCGAAGTGGCTGAGGAAAACAAGCAGAATGGTTTTATGTGTTGTCCATGCCCAAATTGTGGGAATACGAAGTCTTACTCTGACCGGAAAATCCTTCACACCCACCTACTTTATAAGGGTTTCATGCCACACTATAATGTTTGGACGAGGCAGGGAGAAATAGGGGTTATGATGGAAGACAACGAAGAAGAAAAAAAGAGGAGAAGAAGAAAGGAATAGAGGAGAATATTCTATTTTTTCTTCTTCTCCTCTATTCCTTTCTTCTTCTCCTCTTTTGTTTCTTCTTTTTTTCCCTTGATCTTCTCCTCTGTTCCTTTCTTCTTCTCCTCTTTTTTTCTTCTTCTTCTTCCTCTTCTTATTTTTTATCAGGTATGTCGTTGTCGATATACCCCCTCCCCGATAACTTCGACATGAGGGGGGGTCGATAAATAGTATAACTAGTTAAAGTAGTTTATTTTTAGTAAGTACTACTTTATTTTATATATTTATAATAAGTGCTTAGTAGTTGAACTAGTTGATTTAATAAAACTACTTTATTTTACTATAGAAGTAGTTTATTTTTAGTAAGTACTACTTTATTTTATTTATAGTAAGTGTTTAGTAGTTGAACTAGTTGATTGATTTAATAAAACTACTTTATTTTACTATATATAGAAGTAGTTTATTTTTAGTAAGTACTACTTTATTTTATTTATAGTAAGTGCTTAGTAATCGAACTAGTTGATTTAATAAAACTACTTTATTTTACTATATATAGAAGTTGTTTATTTTTAGCAAGAAAATTAATAGAACTAGTTTATTTTTTTAGTTCAAGCATTTATTCCCGCATCGACGTCGACGATGCCTATCCCGCATCCTCGTCGTTGACTCGGTGGAGGAGGCCGGCTTGATCAGATGGGCCATGTCTGGGACTAGGCTCTGTCGGGCTGGTATTGGGAGGTGCTACCTTCCGGGGGCGTAGGGTGGTGATGAGCCAGCCCGTCGTTGACCCGATCCTTATTTAGTGGCGGTCGCGTGGGCCAGTGACGATGCCGAGGCTTCCGGACACCGCGGAGGTGGTACGTCACCGTGTCAGCTAGGAGGGCGAGCATGTCCGTCGCTACATGGTTACGTTGGAGGGCAGGTTCGACAATACCTGGCAGGTTCTTCAGGGATCTCACTGGAGCTATGATCATGTGATGGTTCCTTCTCTTTGGGTGTCCACCGCCTGCGCCGATACCCGTCGGGCGCTACGGTTCTAGCTAGCAGTATTAGCGATGCTATATGTATGATAGTATTCGAGGTCTATTAGTGATAATATTCGACGATGTACGGACGCAAGAGATGATGTAGTTTTGCTTATAATTGAATGCATGCTAATTTGAATACTACTTTATTTTACGATTTGGTTTTGCTTATTGAATGCTCAAATTGGAAAAGTACTCCTACTTTGAATGCTAAAATTGCGGAGCACTATGCAAGGCGTATGCATTTGATTAGGTGATAGCTCTTATAGGGTTTTTGTTTTTGCAGAAATCTAGGAGACCCTCCATCATCCCCGCCGTCATCCCCGTCACCGTCCCCCCTCCGACCTCGAGGTGAGATCAGCCAAATCTCCATGTCAATATGAGTCCGATAAGATTTAATTGTAAGTTTAATATTTGAATTATGAACATAGGAAATGTCGTACTCGGTCGACGAAAGTCTCTCGGGGGAGTGCGATTGGTGCCACGATGACCGAGGTCTGTGCGACAGGCCTCACCTGGACGAAGATCGGCGCTTCAGCATTAAGCTGGAGGAGACCTTCGATGTTGAAACGGTATGCAACAGCGACAAGTGTTTTTTTCGTAATTAAGAACGACTTCAACTGTTTCAATGTGTAATTTTCATCTTTTACAATTCGACTAGCTTATCCCATGCCATGGAAGACGCTATGACTTGGAGAGGATGGGTTTTGAAGACCATGAAAGTTTCGAAACAAAGAAAATTCACCTACAGACCAATCATGGTGTGGATTTTGAAGTAAAGTTGTACAATTCTGAGAGCGTAACCCATTTTGGATGCAAAAAATGGGAAGCACTTTGCAAGATGTATGGTTTTCATGAGGATATGCTTGTCACCATGGATCTTGGTGATCCTGAAATCGAGCAAGACAATATGAACATTTGGGTCCTTGTTGATACGCCTACAATTCTACCGCTATGTTAGTTTCTCAAATATAGTTATTAGCTAATTTATATTGTTCATTTCAAAATAGTTGACAGCTTATTTCCATTGACAGTTTATTTTCATTCTTCAAAGAATGTGCGGAAGATGGTAGACAGAACCTACTACACTGAAGGCTCCGAATTAACTTATCAGGAGAAAAATCATCTGATCGCATTTTGTACTGATCTTGAGAATTACAATATCTACAGTCAAACTCCTCAACATTATGGTCAATACGTGCCACTAGTGCACGTGTTGAACTACGGTAACTATTATGGAGATACCCTTGTAAGATTTTTTACTATTACGACATCCGTGCATCTTTTGCATACTTCTAAAACTAGCACATCATTTGCTAACTATGAAGTTATTACTATGTTTTTCAACAGATAATCCCAGAGGATTGTGTGCCTCATTTGATGTATCAGAAAGGTAGCCTTAATGTTTTGAACATACAGCCAGGTCATCCTACGAATCTCAACTGTCCATACCGGATTTCTAAAAGAAATGGAGACATGCAAATCAAAGAATGGAAAAAATATATGGACAGTCGTAAGGAGGTTCTTGGAAGCAAAAGGAAGCAAAGCGCAAGAATTGGAGACAGGGTGATCTCCATTCTCCATAATGGAGAGTCAGGGTCTATATTGTTTTATGCTATTTTACCTTAAAGAGGGTATTTAGGTCCTACCTAATACTGATGATCATGTGCCTAGAACAATTAAGTGGGGTTGGTTCGATGACTATGAGGATGATGATCGTATGACTTGTTATTAATAACGAGTAGAAGTTGTATGATGATGGTTAGTAGGACTTATTATTATGACGATGCATGATGCGGGCATGAAGAGTTATTATATATCAGTGGGTGAAATGAACATGGATTGGATTGAAGTGAAGGCAACATGTGTGTGGTGCATGTCGAAAGTAGTACTAATCCAAACTTGATCAAGTTAGGATTAGTATTACTTTCGACATGCACCAGACATGTTGCCTTCACTTTAGTCTAAGCCAAGCCATGTTTAGGCAGCATAGTAGTAGCGTTGGTAAACCAAGCACGGAGATAAGAGAGGACACTTCTCTCTATTAGCTAGCTAACACACCCTAAATTATATGATTCAAAAAATCACCCTAATTTACCCCCTAAACCATCCCCTTTCAAAAAAAACAAAAACCTCAGCTCCTGCCAGCTGCTGACGCGTGGACGCCTATTTGGTCCCGGTTGGTGCCACCAACCGGGACCAAAGGCCCTCCTGCCTGGGCTCGCAGCATCGGCCACGCGGAGGCCCATCTGTCCCGGTTCTTGTAAGAACCGGGACTAAAGGCCTAAGGCTTTAGTAACGACCCTTTAGTCCCGGTTCAAAAACCTGGACAAATGGCCCTTACAAACCGGAACAATAGGACCTTTTTCTACTAGTGCATCCTCTCTTCCTCACTTTCCCCTAACAACCACCTCCTCTCTTCCTCACTTTGCTTCTTCCTCACTACTTCTCCCTAATGCGGCTTGAAGCTACGTCGGCTTGAAGCACAACGGCGGTAGGTATTTCCCTTAGATCTGAAACCAAGGTTATCAAACCGGTAGGAGAACCAAGCAACACAACGTAAAACAGCACATGCACACAAATAACAACATGTCGCAACCCGACGTGTAAAAGGGGTTGTCAATCCCTTGCGGGTAGCGGCGCCCCAAGATGGGCAAATATGTGAATAAAATTATAGTATATTGATAGATCGAACGCCAAATAAAATAAATAAGAATAAATTGCAGCAAGGTATTTTTGTATTTTTGGTTTAATAGATCTGAAAATAAAAGCAAAGGAAAATAGATCGCAAACGCAAATAATATGAGAAAAGAGACCCGGAGGCCGTATGTTTCACTAGTGGCTTCTCTCGAGAAAAATAGCAAACGGTGGGTGAACAAATTATTGTTGGGCAATTGATAGAACTCCAAATAATCATGACGATATCCAGGCAATGATCATTACATAGGTATCACGTCTAAGATTAGTAGACCGACTCCGGCCTGCATCTACTACTAGTACTCAACACATCGACCACTATCCAGCATGCATCTACACTACTAGGGAAAACCTTATACACAGAACATTAGCAGTAGCGCGGGCTAAAACCGCACGCTGGTGCTAATTAGCAGCAGCGCGGTGTTTTAAACTGCGCTACAGATACAGTTATAGCAGTAGCGCGCCCGAGTACAAAAGCGATACTACTAAAATTCCCATGGCTTAGCCGATAGGCTGCACATAGTAGTAGCGATCTTCGCCGAACCGCGCTACCGCTATTTGCTTTGTAGCAGCGCGTTTACGCTGAGAGGCGCTACTGCTAAAGTAAATAAAATTAAATGGAAAGAAAATAGAAGAGTAAATGAAAATGAAAGAAATACAAAAAGGTGAAAGGAAAAAAATAAAATGTAAAGAAAAATAAATAAAAAAGTGAAAAAAAAAGAGAATGGTATAGCAGTAGCGCGTATCCAGGAACGCGTTGTAGCTATGTTAGCAGTAGCGCACTTCCTAGAACGCGCTACTGCTACTTCTGACTAAACCGCTCGATTCGTTTCCCAACAGCCACTTTCCCCAATCGCAACTCCTCCGTTGTCGCCGCCGCCGTCGCCCGTCGGCCGCCGCGCGCTCTCCCGTCTCTCTCCCGCCTCAACACCGCCCCCGACCCCGGATTCGACGCCGCCCCCGACCTCGACCTCGACGCCGCCCCCGACCCCGACCTCGACGCCGCCTGCCCCTTCCTCGCCGCAGTCACCGTAAGCCTCTGCCTCTCCTCTCCCCTACCGTCCTCTCTCTCTGCTAGGGCAATTTATATATGTGTTGATGCTGTGTTGATGTTCATATGAACCCTAGGTGTTCATATGAACCCTAGGTGTTCATATGAACCCTAGATTTGTTTAGGGCGGTAGGCATTTTTTAGCATTTAGGAAAAATGATTAGTAATTTTTTTAGGAAATTAGCTATGGCAAATTTTTATGAAAATGCCTAAACAGTAATTTCATTTGCATATTGTTGTTATATGATATATGTCATTGATGTTCATTTGCATATTCCATTATTGAAGTGGTTCGATTGTGCCCAAGTGGCTTTGTTGTTTCCAGGAAATGAAGCCGAGTGGCCTATGTTTTGCTGGAATGTTGATTCATTTCCGTTCAGGCAAATTTCAGGTTCTCGATTTGTCCACTTTTTAGCAAAAGTCATGCCGAAATTATCCATGAATTTCGGCATGACTTGTGCTACAAACTAGGACATATCGAGTGCCCGGGATTTGCCACACCGGGAAGGAGTCAACGTTCCTGCAAAGCATAGGCCTTTTTTATGTCATTATTCATTTTATTAGGTATAGAATTAATTAACTAGATTTAATTGTAAGAACTAGTTGAATTAATAGAACTAGTTGAACATGTCACATTTGTTGTTATTTTTTTAGTTAAAGCAATTTTTCGCGCATTGACGTTGATGATGCCTATCCTGCATCCTCGTCGTCGAGTCGGCGGAGGACACATGCATCACCAGATGGGCCATGTCCGGGACTAGGCTCCGCCGGGGTGGTACTGGGAGGCGCTACCTACCGGGGGCGCAGGTTGGTGAGGAGTCAGCCTGACGTTCACCCGAACCTTCTTTGGTGGCGGTCGCGTGGGCCAGTGATGGTCCAGAGGCTCGAGGACCCCGCAGAGGTGGTGCGTCACTGTGTCAGTGAGGAGGACGCGCACGTCCGTCTTTACTTGTTTGCGTTGGAGCACAGGTTCTCCAGGGATCTCACTGGAGATATGATCCTGTGATGGTTCCTTCTCTTTGGGTGTCCACCGCCCGCGCCGATACCCGTCGTGCGCTAGGGTTTTAGTTGTATTAGTGATTTTATATGTATGATACTATTCGGGATGTATTAGTGATAATATAGGACGATGTACGGACACATGAGATGATTTACTTTTGCTTATTGAATGCATGCTAATTTGAATACTTATTTATTTTACGATTTGGTTTTTCTTATTGAATGCTCAAGTCAATATCAGTCCTATAAGATATTTTGAGTATCCTGGAGTTGTCTTCGATCGATTTTCAATTAATGTTTCAACTATGAACATAGGAAATGTCTGACAACGAAAAGGATTTCGGTATTTGCAAATACTGCGAAGACGAGCGTGGCCTGTGCGACGGAATATTTCTAGCTGATGATAGGCGCTTTAGCATCAAGCTGGACGTGAACTTCGAAGTGGATACAGTAAGTCACAACGACAAGTCTTTTTTCGTAATTAAGCATGACATATGCTTCATTTGCTTCAACTCATTTTTTTTTTTACTATTCTACTAGCGTATCCTTGCCATGCAAGAGTTTTTGTCTTGGATAAGATAGGTTTCAGTCATACAATGGAGGTAAAGAAAGTTTACTTGAAAACCGAGCATGGTTATATTTTCCATGCAAAATTATACAACGCAGACGACTACACCTATTTTGGATGCAAAATTTGGCGAGCACTATGCAAGACTTATGCATTTGAGCCTGATATGGTTATCACCTTTGATATCCGTCCAGAAGATGATATTGAAGGTAATACCGACATCTGGGTCGATGTGCAGACGCCTCCAGTTATACCATTATGTGAGTTTCTCAACCATATTTATGTCTTTGATATTGTTTATTCAAAAATAGTTGACAACTAATTTCTATTGTCAACTTATTTCGGTTCAAGCAAACATGTCCAGCACTTGATAGACAGGACCTACTACTGTCCCGGGGCTGAACTAAACTGCGAGGAGCTAAGTCATTATGTTTCATGGCTTGAGGATCTTGATACTGTCAAGACAAATTTTCTTTCTGCACTTATAAATGTTAGTACTAAAAATGTGCGACCAATAGTGTTCGTAATGAACTACGGTCACATCTATTTAGGAAAGATGGTAAGATTTTTACTATTTGTCCTTAGTGCATCTTTTGCATACATTTTTTTAAGCTAAACTTCATTGCTAAGTATGTTACTATACGATGTTCTTCAACAAGGACTCCTGATGAATGTTGTGCCTCATGGGATCGAGACTAATGGTAGCATGAGTATTGTTAGCTTACAGCCAAGATATCCTACAATGCACTTTAGTGCATTCAGGATTTCTAAGAGCGAGGAAGTCTTAATAGTGAAAGACTGGACCAAATTTGTGATGGAGGAACGCAGAGAAGTACTAGGGGACAGCAATCAGAAGCGCAGCCCACGATTACGAGACTGGTTCATCTGCATGCTCCAACTTGATGGAGGAGAGCTACACATGTTTTATGTTATTTTACCTGAGAGAGAGCAGCAGGAGTGATTAGCTAGCTAGAAATGAGTTTGAAGATGATGATGTGCTACACTATGACTATGATGATTAAATAGCTAGTGTTGGTGGTAATGACTATGATGATTATTATTAGCTAGTGTTGGTGGTGATTAGATAGCTACCGCATCTAGTGTTGGTGGTGATTAGCTAGCTAGAATAAGTTTGAAGATGATGATGTGTTACACTATGACTATGGTGATTAAATAAATACTGTTGGTGGTAATGACAATGATGGTGATTAAATAGCTTGTGTTGGCGGATTAGATTGAAGTGGAGGCAACATGTGGTGCACATCGAAAGTACTACTAGTCCAAACTAGATCAAGTTTGGATTAGTAGTATACTTTTGACATGCACCACATATTGTCTCCACTTGAACCTAATCCACCTTCATTTGACACACTGTTATGGACATAATGATATAAACCTCATAATTGGTATTGTACCAAAATTTGCATAACGGCGTATAAATACACTAAAAAGAGAGTACTAGTAGCGATGGATAGTAAACAAGCTACAACTAGCTAGATTAACAGCAGCGCGGGGTGGAACAAGCGCTGCCGCTATGTGTCTGAGCAGTAGCGCTTGTCGCACGCGCTACTGCTAAGTAATAGCTGTAGCGCCTTATTGGTAGCGCGGCTGCCCGCGCTACTACTAGGGTTTTCCCTAGTAGTGCTACTGCATTAAGTTCATGGAGAAACGAAGTAATGCAATAAGAATGATGACATGATGTAGACAAGATTTATATATGTAGAGATAGACCACATCGTTTTATACTTAGTAGCAATGATACATACGTGTCGGTTTCCCTTCTATCACTGGGATCAAGCACCGTAACATCGAACCCACTACAAAGCACATCTTCCCATTGCAAGATAAATAGATCAAGTTGGTCAAACAAAACCCAAATATCGGAGAAGAAATACAAGGCTATAAGCAATCATGCATAAAAGAGATCAAAGAAACTCAAATACTTTCATGGATATAAAAAGATAGATCAGATCATAAACTCAAAGTTCATCGATCCCAACAAACACACCGCAAAAAGTGTTACATCATATGGATCTCCAAAAGACCATTGTATTGAGAATTCAGCGAGAGAGAGGAAGCCATCTATCTACTAACTACGGACCCGAAGGTCTACAAAGAACTACTCATGCATCATCGGAGAGGCAACAATGGAGGTGGTGAACAGTGAATTTATGATGTAACACCGTGACACTGGCCCCTTAACACTGACATTCCAAGATCATATGAATTGCTGCTAAAAAACAGTGACATTCCAAGATCAATGTGCTTCGGCCCCTTAACCATTCTCGCCATTAGCTGAACCAGCCATGGTGCCCAAGGCACAGAGTCTGACGGTCTTGGCTAAGCATTTTTTTTCTTTTGTCTTTTTCGTTTTCTTTTCTTCTTTTGTTAAATCATTTTTCTATTTTTTTAAAATTTATTAGTTTTTTTGAAATCTATTCAAAATTCAGAATGTTGTCTAGAATACTGGAAAATATTCCTGTTGTTTCAAATAATATTTAAAATTTTCTAAATATTTAGGAATTTCGAAAAATGTTCATGTTTTTTAAATTATTTGTTCATGATCTAGATTTGTATATTCCTGAAATGACATCAACTTTTGCAAGCAGGTGGAAATGCCCCTGGTATGCATCCATTCCAGATTGAAGGGAAAAAGTATTCAAAATCATAATTTAAATAGGCATTGAAAACTTTTATTCTAAGTTTTTAACACAACTAATAAATACAAAGGGATAAATTTGAAAATAGTAAATGATTTTCTTAAAAAACATTTAATAAATATTTGACAAAAAATAATTTGAAACACTTCCTTAAACTGTTATTTTGGTTTCCGAACAATATTTCCAATTTTGAACTGGTTCCTAAGAGATATATAAAGTTCGAAAAGAAGAAGCATGAAGTAAAAAAATGAAAAGAATAACAAAAATATAGAAAAAAACGGTTAGGCCTTCGCCCAACTACGCCTAGCATCGCTCCCATCACGCACCTGTTGGAAATATGAGTAATTGTTTGTATTTTTTAAAAATTGTTCATGTTTTGGAAAAAATCTAATTCAAAAATAGTTCATGTTATAAAAAATCAAAATTCAAAAAATGTGGTCTTTTAAAAAATGTGATTTCAAAAACAATACCGAGAATGTAAAAACAATTGCGCTTTTTAAAAAATATCAAAAGTTAAAAAGTATTCTTGTTTATATTTTTAACAAATTATAAAAAATCAGGATTTAAAAAAATGTTCCCGCTTTAAAAAATTCTTCACAGATCCATTCTTTTCCTTTTCCAAATGTTGCTCGGGGTTTCTAAAAATGGTTTCATGTTTTCAAAACGTGTCCTTGTTTAAAAAAAATCTTTTTCATGTTTTCTAAAAATGTTTGGAATGTTCAAAAAAAAATCTCATTTTTGATAAACTATTCAATGTTACAGTCATTGTTTATATTTTTGAAAAATGTTCGGAATCCCAAACAATTTCCAATTTTTTGTAAATATGTTTTGAATTTCGATAATAGTTAAAATGTTTCAAAAAATGGATCTTAATAAATTATTAGATATTTCCTTAAAGTACTCGGCATTTCTAAATTGTTCACATTTTTTTCAAAAAAGTTTTGGGTTTTTTCAGAAATGTTTTCTACATATGAACATTGTTGTTTGTTCTTATATAATTCATGCTATATGAAATCAAAGGCACTTGTGCGAAGACTTGAGTTTGAGTCCTCATGATCTCCTTTTTTGCAGTATTTTTTCTACATAAAACTGACGGACTTGACTAAATGGTCCGGCCAGGCACGCGAGAACAAAAGCAGAGAGCCTCATACAGAAGGTATCTGTACGACGTGTACATACGAAAGTGGGTATAATTTGGCAAAGGTCTTAGGTAGCTGTCCCGATGCTCGCATATATCCAGAATTTATTTCATGATTTCCTGCGATATGCGTTCACTGGGAAGAGACGTCCTGTCGACTATGAGGTGCCTACGATGGCTTCGTAAAATCTCAAGATGACAATGCTGGCTCAGACTCTCTACGGTGCTCATATGGGGTATGGTGTGCGTGTGTGCGCTCATATGGGTGAGTGTATTCGCGTATATATGAGCACTTGCGCGCTATGAAGTGTTAGAAAAACACGGAAGTCGTTCTTTCAATTTTGAGCATTCGATCGATGCAATTTCAGCCGCTCGCTCGCTCGGGGTGACGGTCATTTCAATCCACTTGCTAGAATGGATGTTTCAAAACAATTACCAACACCTCCAATTCCCTGTTGTGTGCCCATTTGACTCTATTTTTCTCATTCATCCTCTATTTGTTTGGGTGGTCATCGCCTATTTGATAGACTACGCTAGTGCTACTGACCAATTATAAGAAAGTGAAACCACACAACATGCTATCTACTCTTGTTCAAAGAAAGGGGTACATATATAGGGGGAACCAATACTCGTGTAGGTAAAGCACTTATTATTATCTATGTCTGATGAATTCCTTTGAGTTACGATGGGTATGAACTATTGCAAGGTGTAGGAGAAGACGACGTTGGGCAGCTGAACTGAATATTATTATTCACATGTCTTTTATCTTCATAGGTGCTTTTTTTTCCATATGGGTATAAATAACTATTCAAAGGGAAATTGGTTAGAGTAGCAATTAATAAAATTCATATGCTCTGTAGCGAATTTTCTTTTGGTGCGTCTCCGCAATTGGGAATATTGTTACTGAATTGCTCCATTAACTAGATTGTATGAAGTATATGAACATTCCTCACTTGATTTCCTCGAACGGTAGCAACGCCGATTGTGGTGAAACTCAAAGTTACATCAAAGCCATGTTAGGTAGCTGTCTCTAGCAACAAGAAAGTCATTTCTACTTGCGTAGCATTCCCGTGCACAATATCATTTTTTGATCATTTTTTGCATTTATAATGCTTATCATTTTTTGCATTTCTTCCATGCAGTTTTGGCAGCTCCCATGATTCGACATGAAGACACGGCATGACAGTGGTTTCAGTCTCGTCACATATAAGATAGTCACTCCAACACGGTTACTGATGCCTCCTATTCCCAGTTATGTGTCCATTTGACTCTTTGTCTTCTCTCATGTATACCTTGTTGTTTGTGTAGTTGTTGCCTACTTGATGGACTAAGCTAGTGCTACCAATGAGTTAAAACAAAGTGAAGGCACACAACATGCCATCTACTAGTCTTCAAAGAAAAGGGTATATATAAAGGGGAAATCAATATTCATGTAGGTGAAACACTTATTATTTATGTACGTGTGATGAATTCCTTTGGGTTACAATTGGTATATTGTTACTTATATAAGCTGTACACATCCAAGAAGCTTGAGGAGGAGGAAGACAACGGCGGGAGGCTGAACTGAATTGAAGATTATCATGCACATGTGATTTTTGTTCAGTGGTTCTTTATTGCAATATGTTTTCAAGTTATAAAAAAGGAACTCTATGGAAATATAAGTAAATTTTGAAAGAGAAATTGGGTAGATTAGCACCGAAACCATTTATCTACTGGGGGGTGGGCATCTTATCCATGAAATTATTGTTAATTTGTGCCATTTACTGAATTGTAAAAGATTTATGAATCGTTCACTTGAGTCTTTCACGTGGCAGTGACACAAAACGCGATGAAACTAAAAGATACATCAAAGCACTTCCAAGTCTCTGTCCCTTAGAGCATCTTTAACAACATCCCTATAATAGAACAGCAAAAAATAGTTACTGCACACCAAGAAGTTGGTTTTGCCTCACTTGAATTCTTTTTGCTCCAACAACAGCCCTAAAATAGGGCACAAAACTGCTCCAAGAGCTGCCCTATATTAGGCACGACAATTGCATATATATTTAACGAACATATTCATATCAAACTCATCTCAAATAATTACAGAACAAAACAATACAAATACTACAAACATAACATTAAATTTATCAATCCAAAACATCAAATTATTACATAGTTCATCACACAAATTGTTAATTATACAAATTATTTATCACATGATACAGAGAACATAAAGATGAAACTAGGGATGTTGTTCCCCACTCTTCCCTTTCCACCGTTGTAACCACGCTTACCACTTGCGTGGTAGTGGATATGTATAGTAACAGCGGCTCGGATTATGTGGGGGAGGCGAGCAATGGGTTGGATTGTAGGAGGCGCTTGAGGTCTTCGAACGCGGCCCTCACCTTATCCGCTCCAGTAGAACTCGTTCTTGCACAGGACTCGATAAAGCGGCGGGGCCTTTCTCCTGAGCCTGGATATGAACCGGCTAAGGCTTGCCACGCAGCACGCGAGCTTCTGGACCTACCAAATTGTTTCTGGAGGTTTGAGGTTGATGATTGCTTCTATGGGTTTGCTCGCATTTTACTCTTCTATGGGACTGTCTCTTTTCAATTTGTTCCCAAGATCTCAAATATCCAACAAGTCGGCGCTAGGCAAATCAAACTGAATATGCTATTATGCCCTTCTCCCTTGAATTTTACAGTATGAAAGCCAGTTCATGTGACAGGAATTTTGCCTTCTATCTGTACAACATTGTGTATTCTTGATGCAGCATGGTAGAAAGTTCATGCCCAGGAGTTTTACATGTAGTGCGACAAAATGGCAATCCCTTCGGAGAAGCTCAGTTATGTAAGGCTAAGATAATGGTAATTCTTGCTGAAGCAGATAAAAGAGTAGGAACACGATTCATGAAGAGCTCAGTTATAATTACAATTACAAAAGCTAGCTAGTTCATGGTTCCATCACTCGGTCACAAGTAGACGGCAGCCGATAGATAATCTGCAGGGAGAACTGCTTTGTCATATCTAGATAGAAACGCACGGCGGCTTCGACGGCATCATCAATGATGGCAATCATAATAACCAAGAAGAAAGGAAAAACGAAATTGGAGCGAGCCTAGATGCCGCAATAATAGAGGGCCGGCACATAGAGAGGAAGAAACTCAGAGAAAGGTGCATATTATACATGGCGAGGATGAAGGAGGAGCACCGCCCGCAGACATCATGCCTTGAGAGAAGCGGACCGTCGCACTGATTTCACCCGAGGGAAGCACCGGAGAAGGCTCTGCTGGTGCTGCGGGTGGTGTTGCGGCGGAGGCGGTATGTATGACAGGAAGAATGACGGGTCGTTGTCAAGCGCTTCCTTGTAGCCCTCGAGGACCGTGACGATATCGTCAAACTGAGGTCTTCTTTCCGGGTTTGTCGCCCAGCACTGAGATATCAGATGGCTCATGGCCACAGGGCACGAAGCAGGTAGCGGTGGCCTCGCATTCTGCAAAGAAAATTAGCTGGTGTTACAAAAAGCATGTAGAAATCGACAGTAAGAATAAACAAATATTTGCCCAAACTTAAGAAGTATGCCTATGGTGGTACTTGCCAGATATTTATGTTTGTTGTACAATACAAATTGGGGAATTATCACGAAATTCAGCGAAGAATAACATTGACAGCTGAGCACACCAACACACTTCAATTCTCGAAACTGAGCTGACGAACGTGCTATGTATACTTATCAAGCACATAAAACAAGATATCTGTCGGATGACGGACAAGCAATTCTACCATGGTATGCCACGAATCAAAATTAGTCTCCAGAATCTGGGAGCGAGAAAGTAGCATCCACACATAAAACAAGTGGTCCATCAACAAACATACCTTGAGGGCGACAGCTATAGCAGCCTGCTCAGGTGTCATCTCGCTGAATGGAACCAAAGCAGTTAAAATCTCCCACAAGACGATCCCAAAGCTGTACACATCGACTTTTCTAGTATGGTTTTTCTCCTTGATCATTTCAGGAGCCATCCACCGATAGGTCCCCGTAAACCCCTTGCCGCTACCGCACTGCGACTCCAAACATGAGATCCCGAAATCCGCCACTTTGACGGACATATCTTCCCCGAGAAGCACGTTCTCTGACTTCAGGTCCCTATGGAGTATCCCCTGTGAGTGCAGGTAGCTCATCCCACGGGCAATGTCTAGAGCTAGTTTCAGAACTAGTTCGATGGGGACTGAATGAGGCTCTTGCTGGTGTAGATACTTCCTAAGGGAACCCCCTGCCATGTACTCAGTGATGATACAGAACACTGGTGGCTTCTTGCATGCTGCAACGAACTGCAAAATCAGAAGATTACCATTATATTCCATTCCAAACAGAGACTTAACAAGAAGGGTTGATACACCAAAGTAACTAAGTATTCCAATCATTTCAAATACAACATGGATCATAAGAAAAATTGTTTCAACCTTATTACTGACATATGTTCACAACCCAGCATGTAAACTTTGCTTCATAGAAAAGCACAGTATGAGATATGGAGAATATTCGGAGGTTGGCAGTGCCTAAAAGCAGATACAGAGAACAGTATGAACTTAAGTAGTACCAACCATAATACCGTTTGAACTTTCTAGCTTAATAATCCATTTGATGCAGCCAACTAAACCTTTTCTCCATGTGACTTGTGGGGCCGAGTGAGACAGGGCCACACTTAGCAAAGGGAAAAGCGGGATTGATATTTATCTGCACATGAACTATCTATCTATCTATCACTCTCCGAGTCGATTCTCGTTATTAAACACTTAAACGATAAGATGCGCTTTTCTCTGCATCTGAAAGCAGTTAAGACTTAAGAGTGGGCGCGCCCTACATGGTCCACCACCCACTTTAATTAGAAAATCCATGTATCTAACGTTATCGGCTTATCGTGTACAGAGCTGTAGGTGTCGTGAACTCGTCAAGCCTTCTGCGACACTCTTGTCCGAAATATTCCGTTTTACCGCCATCCAAAACCACAGAGAGAATAAAAATATTTGCAAGGTTGCTTTGGTGCACTTAGTCGTCCAGACTGTACAAACAGGGGCTCTAGTAACATAATTTAGGCAAAAGTACAAAGTGCTATTGCCAACTAAAAGTCATGGTTTACGAATGGACAGCAATCAGTATGGAGACAGTGAACTACTATGGAGGAAACAAACAATCATGCCTTACTAAAGATTTGTTCCAGCAGATCCATAAGTGTCAAGGGATTTCACCATCACAAACATTAACTACTACCTGAAATTCACAATTTATAAGTGTAGATGCTTTGTGGCCCGCGGTTTCTTTAACGGAAATCGCCGAGGAAGGACCACTGTTTTTTTTCCTCAAAAAAGAACAATAAAATTGATAGGGGAAAGAAGCTTGTCTGCCATGTTCTTTCCCTCTTGTTCAGGTTATACATGCATACATAGTGTAAAGAGGCATGAACAATTATTTCCCCTTGTCGATCCAACCGACGAAAGCGTAAAGTTTGCACCTTTAATGTGAAGATCGGTTGGGATGGCAAATCCTCAGGCATGGGCACCAACAACACAACCAATTTACTACGCAATTCAGATTCATATATATCTAATCTAATCTAATCTAACTAATCCGTGGTGAAAACAATGGCTGAAAGAGAAGGTAAAAAATGGGTTGGGAGTAGAGAGCGTACGGAGAGGATGTTGTGGTGGCGGAGGCGGAGGAGGAGCGCGACCTCGGAGGCGAACTGGCGCTCGAGCTCGGCGGCGAGCGCGGCGTCCTCCTCGGGCTGGCTGACCATCTTGATGGCGACCTCGCGGCCGTTGTAGCGGCCGGAGTAGACGCGGCTGTGGCGGCCGGAGGCGAAGCGCGCGCGGATCTGGAGCTTGGAGAGGTCGGCGCTCCAGAGCTCCTCGCCGCCGCCCCGGATCTTGGCCCCCGGCGGCGCCACCAGGTACTTGGACCAGGACACCGCCTTCTTGTAGTCCCCCAGCGACAGCCGCCGCTCCAGCCGCCTCCCCGCGCCATCCCCGCCGCCCTGCTTGAAGCACTGCAGGCTCTTCATTTCTTTTCTCCCCGTCGGCGGAGCTCACGGCTGTGGCCTCCGGGGGGAGCGGGCGGCTAGAAAACGAGGCGCCCGGAAATCACTCCGAATCAGATCGGATCAGATCAGGCCCGGGGCTCCCGGCGAGTAAAGGCGGAGGGAGAGATTTCAGGCCCTACATTTGTTGCTCCTTTTCTTTACCCGGCCCTACATTCCAGTGTCCTCCGACCTTCCATTCACATCCAATGGAAGAAACGGCAGAGGATGGTGGTGTGTGTGTCTGAGGGAGGAGGAAGAAGGTGCTGCGAAGCTGCGGGTGATTGCAGGAGGAGGAGGAGGAGGAGGGCGATGGGTGCCGTGGTTTTGGATAGCGGCCAGCAGCGGGGAGGAAGGAGCCAAAGAGCAGAGCAGAGTAACATGCGAAATGAGATTGCTTTTGGATGGTTTGGCAGAGAGTGATACAGTGAGTAGGAGAGTGACAGTGGGTGAAAGTGAAAGTGAACCAGGACTTGGTCTTGAGAGCCATCGTCTCTCCTCTACTACCAACAGCCTTGACTTGCTTAGGATATTTTTTCTTCTTCACGAATACGCAAAGATTGTGTGTGTTTTCATTGAGAGCAACTCCAACGGGGCGACCCAATCGGACGCGTGCTTTATCCGCTTCTCGTCCGTTTGGGTCGGCCAGGCAGATGTGCGCGTCCGCATTCTTAAATGGGTCGACTTGACCGCCCAACGGCAGGCTGACCCAAATGTGCCGGCATGGAAAAAAAACAGCTAGCATAAAATAAGCATAAGTGGTCGGTCAACTGCCGGCCAAAGTCCACTTAAACCTAATTACACATTAATTAAAACATAAAAAAGTCTGAGCCACCCCGCACGCTGCCCAGACGTCATCGGCCTTGCCCTTACCCTTGACGTCCACGTCGCCATCGCCACCGGTGAGATCGATGAAGATGGGAGCAGGGCCAGCCCACCCGAACACCGCCTGGTACGCTGCCAGGGCAGCCTCCTCCAGTGTCTGTTGGGGCGGCGGCATTGCGGCTAGCCGCGCGTGCTTTTCCTCCTCCTCCTAAAGCCGGAGCGTCTCCGCGTCGCGTTGCAGCATCGCCTCGTAGCGCATCTGCCGCTCGCCGTCGGCCTGCTCCTGGCGGAGCCAGTGCGCCTTTCAACGCTCAAGGTGGGCCGCCTCCTGCGCCGGCGTCGCGGCGAAGTGGACAGGAGGCGCGCTCACACACTCACGGTATTCGTCCGTCCAAGTGTAGGCCTCCTCCGACCAAGTGGGTGGAGGCGGGGAGTGTGTCCGCGTCGGCTCCGGCTTGGGCTCGACGGGCGGAGGCAGGACGAAGAGCCGGGTGTGGACAAAGTCCCCCTCTGCCCACAGGGCAATAGCTTGCTCCAGCCCATCCCAGTGTGCGTCCTCCTCGAGACGGCTAGCCTCCAGAGCGTGCTGCAGGGCCTCCTCGAGGGTGGCTTGGTACTCTGCCTCCGCCTCCATTTCCTCCGGCTCTACCCGCGTGGGCAGCGGTGGAAACGGCGGCGGGATGGCGTCGACGCCTGAACGCCATTGCTCCTCGTGTTCGAGGGCAAACCAAGCCTCCCAGTTGGGAGAGTCGGCGGCGTACTCCGGCATCCGCCGCTGCTCCGACGTGAGCTGCACGCGGCCTCTGCGCACCTCCTCGTCGTGCGCCCGCTGGGTCTGCGGAACCGCTGGCACCGGGATCCGGTGCGGATCCAGGTGCCAGTGGTGCGGTAGCTTCACGTCGGGGTAGGGAAGCGGCTGCATTTACTCCCAGCGCCACCGCGCTTGGTGCACCGGGATGTGCAGGCGCCGGCGACCTAGGCGAAAACGCGCCGGCGCCGGAGGAGGAGGGGGAGGAGGAGCACGGGAGGACGAGGCGCCGGGGGTGCCCTTGCCCTTACCCATGCCGCTGCTACTGCCGAAGAGGCCCATCGCGTGCTAGGGAGGATGAAGATGGTGCTGCGAAGCTATGGATGATTGCGGGAGGAGGAGGAGGAGGAGGGCGATGGGGGCCGTGGTTTTGGAGAGCGGCCAACAGCGAGGAGGAAGGAGCCAAAGAGCAGAGCAGAGTAACATGCGAAATGAGATAGCTTTTGGTTTGGCAGAGAGTGGGAGAGTGACAATGAGTGAAAGTGAACCAGGACTTGGTCTCTCCTTGGCTAAGAAGAGCCTTGACTTGCTTGAATATTTTCCTCACTCGACTGTGGACTTGTTGAATGAATGCAATATGATCGCATTTTTTTTTCTTCACTTATACGCAAAGGTTGCGTGTCTTTTCATTGACAGAAGGAGAGTTGTAGCATCGGGGTTACAATCAGTGTGCGAGCAGGCGTGGTAGCGAGCGTAGGAGCAGAAGAGAAGGCAAGGGGTTGCTCGCCCCCCCCCCCCATACAACCACAAACTAAGTGCCGGGAAGGATGTTTCTAAGCTCGTTTGCGCCTGCCTTAGCCCATAGGCGCGCCTCATCTTTGATAGTGCCGAAGAAAGATGTGGGTGATTGATGGTCGGTTGTCGTCGAAGGTGCGTCCATTACCATGCTTCCGTAGCCACCATGCAGCGAGGATTATGAGAGATGACATGCCCTTGCGAGTTGAGGCCAGAGCATGGTCACATGACACCAGGCAGTCTTGTCTGGAAGGGAGTGCCAGAGATCGGTAAGTCATATGTTGCCCTCACCCAACCAAGAATCTAATGCTATGCCTGCCTAGAGAATGAGCATCCTGCAAGAAGATGTTGCATCATTTTGGGTTCTTAATCGAGAAGGCGCATGTCGCCTCATGGGGTAGGCCGTGGCGGGCCAAGCGTTCCTCCACCCAACATCGGTCTTGCATGCACAGCCAGAGGAAGAATTTGACATGAAGCGGGGCCCATGGCCTCCACGTAAGATTCCAACGGGGGTTCGAGCGCCCCGTGGATATCCTGCACCCAGGAACATAGGTGAAGGCCATCTTCGACGACATGTGTCTTGTGATGACGTCGAGAGACAAGCCGGGAGATGAGAGGGGTGATCTCGGCCGCGGATCTACCATTGGTCCAATGGTCGGTCCAGATTTTGCAGTTGGCACTGCGAGCCAAGGTCACATATCGTAGAAGCCCTGAAGATGGCGCAAGTTGGCTCTGAGACACGACAAGGGCCTGAGTAAACTCTTGCGTGCTTATGTCGTACAAGCGTAAGCATCAACAAGAGTGGAGCACGCTACATGTTGAACATGTGTACATGTACGTAGGTCTGGGTTTTGTATGCCGCACCTGTAGTGTCTCTTTCCCTTTGTATTTACTTGTATCTTGGGAGACAAGACACCGGTCGCACCCCTTGTACCTATATATATATGTGCCTAGTGCACGATCAATCAATTATCGATGCACCAAATCATTCTCTACATGGTATCTATCGCAAATCGATCTCCCCACTTCCGCTAACCCTAGCCGCCGCCACCGCAATCTTCCGCTGCCTTCGGCGCCGCCCCACACCGCCACCGCTACCCACCTCCCCGCCGCGCCGCCCTCCTGCCGCGCCGTCCTCTCCACCCCGCCGCGCGCGCCCTCCTGCCGCGCCGCCCTCCTGCCGCGCCGCCCCCTACACCACCTCCTCACCGCCACATCGTCCAACCCCTTCGCCGTCGACCCTGCGAAAATCCGCGACATCAACGTCCATGCACGCGTTCCCGTCGTCCTCGACGCCTCCAACTCCACGTACTTCGTGTGGAAGACGTACTTCACGCTGCTCTTCCGCGAGAACAACCTCGTGGATCATGTGGATGGCACCGTTGACTCCCGAGCCATGGTGGATGACGCTGAGTGGACCGCGATCGACGCCACCATCATCCGGTGGTTCTTCACCACCATCTCCAAGGACCTGTTCCACACAGTTGTGAGCACCGGCGACGACGCCTGCGCCTTGTGGGTCAAGCAGAACGGCCTCTTCACCGACAACAAGCTTCAGCGCCGCGTTTTTTTGCAGCGGGACTATTTTGACTGTCACCGGGATGAACAGTCCATAGATGACTACTGCTGCCACCTGAAGACGTTGGCGGATGAGCTCCGCGACTTTGGCGCCAAGGTTGATGACGACCTCCTCCTCAGCACGCTCACCGCCGGCCTCAACGAGGACTTCGACGACGCCGCCTCCAACCTCACCTTGATGCCGGAGCCCTCCTTCCCCAAGTTTGTGGCGTACTTGCGGTTGGAGGAGCGCCGGATGAAGGGGGTCAAGAAGCTCATGTAGCATCACGCCCTCGCCGCCGACACTTCCCGTGGCGCCCCACCACCGGCCGCCCCACCAGCGTCACGCCAGCCGCCGCCGCCCCCCACGCCTTCGGGGTACTTCCCCCTGCCGCCTGCGCCCCTTGCCCCTCCCGCTGGCCCCCAGCAGCCCGGTGGCGGGCGCCGCGGCAACCGCCGCGGGGCGGCCGTAAGCAGCAACAGGCGCCCGGGGGGGGAGGCTCGTCAACAACAGCAGTAGGTCAACCCTCCATGGACGTACGGCACCAACCCGTGGACCGGCGTTGTCCACGCGTACTCGATGCCTGTCCCTCGGGCTCCCACCCCGGGCATCATTGTGCCTCGTCCAGCGAGCCATCAGGCCCTCTTCGCCGCGCAGAACGCCGCTCCCTACAGCGGCTATGGTGCCGCGCCTCAGCCCACGCCCGCATACGAGGCCGCGCCTGCCTACGGCGCCGCCGCGGCGCCGGCCTTCGGCGCCGCCCCCGCGCCCGCCTACGGGGGGTTTTACCCTCCTCAGGTGCCGCCGCCATGGGACCCGGCCCTTCTCGCCGCCCTGCACTCTGGTACGTCTCCAACGTATTTATAATTTTTGATTGCTCCATGCTATATTATCTACTGTTCTAGGCATTATTGGGCTTTATTATCCACTTTTATATTATTTTTGGGACTAACCTATTAACCGGAGGCCCAGCCCAGATTTGCTGTTTTATGCCTATTTCAGTGTTTCGAGGGCGGAACGAAATCAACTGGAGAAGTAATTTTTGGAAGGAAAGCCACCGGATAGACTTGGACTCTACGTCAGAAGATACGGGAGCTGGCCACGAGGGTGGGGGGCGCGCCCACCCCCCTAGGGCGCGCCCCCTACCTCGTGGGGCCCCTGAAGCTCCACCGACGTACCCCTTGCACCCATATATACCTATGTATCGCAAAACTTCCAGAATAGAGATTAGATCGGGAGTTCCGCCACCGCAAGCCTCTGTAGCCACCAAAAACCTCTCGGGACCCTGTTCCGGCACCCTGCCGGAGGGGGGATCCCTCATCGGTGGCCATCTTCATCATCCCGGCGATCTCCATGACGAGGATGGAGTAGTTCACCCTCGGGGCTTAGGGTATGTACCAGTAGCAATGTGTTTGATCTCTCTCTCTCTCTCTCTCTCTCTCGTGTTCTTGATTTGGCACGATCTTGATGTATCGCGAGCTTTGCTATTTTAGTTGGATCTTATGTTTCTTCTCCCCCTCTTCTCTCTTGTAATGTATTGAGTTTTCCCCTTGAAGTTTTCTTATCGGATTGAGTCTTTAAAGACTTGAGAACACTTGATGTATGTCTTGCGTGGGATAACCGTGGTGACAATGGGTTATTCTATTGATCCACTTGATGTATGTTTTGGTGATCAACTTGCGGGTTTCGTGACATTGGGAACCTATGCATAGGGGTTGGCACACGTTTTCGTCGTGATTCTCTGCTAGAAACTTTGGGGCACTCTTTGAGGTTCCATGTGTTGGTTGAGTAGATTGAATTGAGATTGTGTGATGCATATCGTATAATCATGCCCACGGATACTTGAGGTGACATTGGAGTATCTAGGTGACATTAGGGTTTTGGTTGATTTGCGTCTTGAGGTGTTATTCTAGTACGAACTCTAGGGCTATTTGTGGCACTTATAGGAATAGCCCAACGGATTGATTGGAAAAAATAACTTTGAGGTGGTTTCGTACCCTACCATAATCTCTTCATTTGTTCTCCGCTATTAGTGACTTTGGAGTGACTCTTTGTTGCATGTTGAGGGATAGTTATGTGATCCAATTATGTTATCATTGTTGAGAGGACTTGCACTAGTGAAAGTATGAACCCTAGGCCTTGTTACCTATCATTGCAATACCGTTCACGCTCACTTTTACCGCTTGCTACCTTGCTGTTTTTATATTTTCAGTTTATAAAAACCTATATCTACCATCCATATTGCACTTGTATCACCATCTCTTTGCCGAACTAGTGCACCTATACAATTTACCATTGTATTGGGTGTGTTGGGGACACAAGAGACTCTTTGTTATTTGGTTGCAGGGTTGCTTGAGAGAGACCATCTTCATCCTACGCCTCCCACAGATTGATAAACCTTAGGTCATCCACTTGAGGGAAATTTGCTACTGTCCTACAAACCTGTGCACTTGCAGGCCCAACAACGTCTACAAGAAGAAGGTTGTGTAGTAGACATCACACTCCGCCCCGTCACCGAGTTCCTACGGTGGCGGTGGTGACTGGTACATGGACTCGGGCGCCACCGCTCACATGACTGCTCATCCCAGTAACCTCACGTCTGCCACTCCTGTTCATACTCCCACTCGCATCACCGTTGGTAATGGTTCCTCTCTACCCATTACACTTGTTGGTCATATGTCGTTTCCTTCTACTTCTACTCCCGTTAACATGTCTAATGTTCTTGTATCTCCCAACTTAGTCACTAATCTAGTTTATGTTCGTCGTCTTGCTCGTGAGAATCCTATAACTATGAAGGACGCCCGTACACGGATGGTACTCCACCGATGTGATAGCCCGGACGAGCTTTACCCGGTGCATCCCTCCTGCGCCACCACCACCCGTCGTCCCACCGTCTTCGCCGCTAGTGTCGATCTTTGGCACGCCCGCCTCGGTCACCCCAACTCCACCGTTATGCGTCAGATTCTTCAGAGTTTTTCTTTCGCATGTAATAAGGTTGACAACCACACTTGTGATGCTTGCCATCTTGGCAAGCACGTTCGTCTCCCCTTTAGCGAGTCTACAAACATTTCCACCTTTCCGTTTCAGTTATTGCATAGTGATGTTTGGACATCCCCGGTTGCGAGCAACAGGGGCTATCTATACTATTTGGTGATATTGGATGATTTTACCCATTATGTGTTGACATTTCCTCTTCGTCGCAAGTCCGACGCTCTCGCCACACTCACAACTTTTTATTAATATGTCACCACACAGTTCGGTCGTCCCATTCTCGCCTTGCAAACTGACAACGGCAAGGAGTTTGACAACGTTGCCGTCCGCAATCTTCTTGCGTCGCATGGCACCATTCTTCGCCTCACTTGTCCCTACACGTCACAACAGAATGGTCGCACCGAGCGCGTCATTCGCACCCTTAATGACTATGTCCGCACGTTGCTCTTCCACTCCTACGTGCCTCCTCGGTTCTGGTCGGACGTGCTCGCGACCGCCAGCCTTCTCATTAACATTCGCCCGTGTCGTTCACGCTGGAACTACACTCCTCACCAGCTTCTCTTCAGTGCAGTTCCATCTTATGATGGTCTTCGCATTTTTGGGTGTCTCTGTTATCCTAGCACTGCATCCACTGCTCCTCACAAACTCGCTCCCCGGTCGCTTCCATGCATCTTCCTTGGTTATCCTCCCAACACCAAAGGTTACCGGTGCTATGATGCAGTGTCCCACCGCGTTTTCATTTTGCGGCATGTGTACTTTGATGAGCTGGTGTTCCCGTTTCAGCAGGTACCATCACCCTCGGCGTCTCCCGCGCCAGCGGCTCCTGTCACCGTGGCCCCCGCTGCGGCCCCCACCGCGGCCCCTCAGCGGCCCCCTCGGCAGGCCCCGTCGCCGCGGCCTCCTCGGCCGCCCCCGCCGCCACGGCTCCCTCGAAGGCCCCTGCCGCGGCCCCCTCGGCCGCCCCGTCGTCGAGGCTACACCCCTCCCCGGTGTGGTCACTCGGGCTCGGACTGGGACACTTCGTCCTAGCACGCGCTACACGTTTGACGAGTACGCGTGTGCTACATCTACCTCGACACCGTCTCCACTCCCCACCTCTGCTCGCACAGCTCTTCGGGATCCGAACTGGCTTGCTGTGATGCGTGAGGAGTTTGACGCCCTGCAGCGCAACCGTACGTGGCAGCTTGTCCCGCGGCCTCCCCGTGCCAACGTGATCACTGGCAAGTGGGTCTTCCGCCACAAGACTCGCCCCGACGGCTCTCTCGAGCGCTACAAGGCGCGTTGGGTGGTGCGCGGCTTTCGCCAGCATGCCGGCGTGGACTTCACCGACACCTTCGCCGCGGTTGTCAAACTGGGCACGATTCGCGTTGTCCTCGAGCTTGCTGTTTCTCGCGCCTGGCCAGTTCACCAGCTCGATGTGTCTAATGCCTTTTTGCATGGCCATCTCGACGAGCAGGTGTTTTGTCAGCAGCCTACTAGTTCCGTCGACACCGACTATCCGGACCACGTGTGCTTGCTTTCCCGTTCTCTCTATGGGTTGAAGCAGGCACCTTGGGCCTGGTACCAGCGGATCGCGACCTTCCTTCAGCAGCAGGGGTTCTGGTCCACACGGTCTGATGCCTCCCTGTTTGTTTATCACCAAGGTCCCGCCACCGCGTACCTCCTCCTGTACGTCGATGACATCATCCTGACTTCCTCTTCGCCAGCGCTTCTTCAGCAGATCACAGCTCGCCTCGACACTGAGTTCGCCCTCAAGGATTTGGGGGCTCTCCACTACTTCCTTGGTGATGACCCACAAGTATAGGGGATCTATCGTAGTCCTTTCGATAAGTAAGAGTGTCGAACCCAACGAGGAGCAGAAGGAAATGATAAGCGCTTTTCAACAAGGTATTCTCCGCAAGTACTGAAATAAGTGGTAACAGATAGTTTTGTGATAGGATAATTTGTAACGAGCAACAAGTAACAAAAGTAAATAAAGTGCAGCAAGGTGGCCCAATCCTTTTTGTAGCAAAGGACAAACCTGGACAAACTCTTATATGGAGAAAAGCGCTCCCGAGGACACATGGGAATATCGTCAAGCTAGTTTTCATCACATTCATATGATTCGCATTCGGTACTTTGATAATTTGATATGTGGGCGGACCGGTGCTTGGGTGCTGTTCTTACTTGAACAAGCATCCCACTTATGATTAACCTCTACTGCAAGCATCCGCAACTACAACAAAAGTATTAAGGTAAACCTAACCATAGCATGAAACATATGGATCCAAATCAGCCCCTTACGAAGCAACGCATAAACTAGGGTTTAAGCTTCTGTCACTCTAGCAACCCATCATCTACTTATTACTTCCCAATGCCTTCCTCTAGGCCCAAACAATGGTGAAGTGTTATGTAGTCGACGTTCACATAACACCACTAGAGGCTAGACAACATACATCTCATCAAAATATCGAACGAATACCAAATTCATATGACTACTAATAGCAAGACTTCTCCCATGTCCTCAGGAACAAACGTAACTACTCACAAAGCATATTCATGTTCATAATCAGAGGGGTATTAATATGCATAAAGGATCTGAACATATGATCTTCCACCAAATAAACCAACTAGCATCAACTACAAGGAGTAATTAACACTACTAGCAACCTACTAGTACCAATCCCAGACTTGGAGACAAGAATTGGATACAAGAGATGAACTAGGGTTTTGAGAGGAGATGGTGCTCGTGAAGATGTTGATGGAGATTTCCCTCTCCCGATGAGAGGAGCGTTGGTGATGACGATGGCGATGATTTCCCCCTCCCGGAGGGAAGTGTCCCCGGCAGAATAGCTCTGCCGGAGCCCTAGATTGGTTCCGCCAAGGTTCCGCCTCGTGGCAGCGGAGTCTCGTCCCGAAAGGTTGCTTACGATTTTTTCCTCGACGAAAGACCTCATATAGCAGAAGATGGCCACCGGAGAGCCAACAGGGGGCCCACGAGGCAGGGGGCGCGCCCAGGGGGTGGGGCGTGCCCCCACCCTCGTGGCCAGGTGGGGCCCCCTCTGACGTACTTCTTCCACTCAATATTTTTTATTATTTCCAAAAATGACTTTCGTGGAGTTTCAGGACTTTTGGAGTTGTGCAGAATAGGTCTCTAATATTTTCTCCTTTTCCAACTCAGAATTCCAGCTGCCGGCATTCTCCCTCCTTATGTAAACCTTGTAAAAAAAGAGAGAATAGGCATAAGTATTGTGACATAGCATGTAATAACAGCCCATAATGCAATAAATATCGATATAAAAGCATGATGCAAAATGGACGTATCAACTCCCCCAAGCTTAGACCTCGCTTGTACTCAACCGGAAGCCGATAACGATAAATATGGCCACATGTTTAGAGGTAGAGGTGTCGATAAAATAAAATACGGACATGAGGGCATCATGATTATTCTCATAACAGCAACATATATGGATATTATCATATGATTTCTTATGCTCAAGTAATAATCTATTCACAATGCAAAAGTATGAATCAGAAACTTTATTAAGAACTAGCAAACTATAATCCCAGTCATTGAAGCAATTGCAATTTATCATAACATCAGAAAGAGTCTATGTCAGAGCTTTATAGCAAGTCCACATAATCTATTCACATACGCAAGTCTTTCATAATTGCTAACACTCACTCGATACTTGTGGTTACGGAGTATTAATCGGACACAGAGAAAGATAGGGGCTTATAGTTTCGCCTCCCAACCTTTTACCTCAAGGGTAACGTCAACAATAATAACTCATGCTCCCCTACATCCAATTAGATATATCTATCAGGATCTTTCCAACACACTGTGCTTGCCAAAGGATAAAATGTAAAAAGGAAAGGCGAAGATCACCATGACTCTTGCATAAGGTAGAAGATAATAGTAACAGATAGGCCCTTCGCAGAGGGAAGCAGAGGTTGCCATGCGCTTTTATGGTTGGATGCACAAAATCTTAATGCGAAAGAACGTCACTTTATATTGCCCCTTGTGATACGAACCTTTATTATGCAGTCCGTCGCTTTTATTTCTTCCACATCACAAGATCGTACAAAGCTTATTTCCTCCACACCAATCAATCATACATATTTAGAGAGCAATTTTTATTGCTTGCACCGATGACAACTTACTTGAAGGATCTTACTCAATCCATAGGTAGGTATGGTGGACTCTCATGGCAAAACTGGTTTGGGGATTTTTGGAAGCACAAGTAGTATCTCTACTTGGTGCTGAGAATTTGGCTAGCATGAGGGGGAAAGGCAAGCTCAACATGTTGGATGATCCATGACAATATACTTTATCTCAGATATAAGAAAACATAACCCATTACGTTGTCTTCCTTGTCCAACATCAACTCTTTAGCATGTCATATTTTAATGAGCGCTCCCAATCATAAAAGATGTCAAGATAGTATATTTATATGTGAAACCTCTCTTTCTTTATTACTTCCTATTAATTGCAACGATGACCGAGGCTATGTTTGCCAACTCCCAACAACTTTTAATCATCATACTCTTTCTATGTGAAGTCGTTACTCTCGATAAGATCAATATGATCTCTTTGTTTCTTTTTATTCTTTTCTCTTTTCTTTTATTCACTCAAGATCATAGCAAGATAATCAAGCCCTTGACTCAACACTAATCTTTATTATATATATAGCCCACGTACTCGATTACATAGAGAGAACATAAAGCAAAAACTCAAAACTAGATCATGACATAAACTTTATTCTACTAGATCAAGATACTACTAATAGGATCGAACTAAGAAAAACGGTAAAGATAGGAGTGTGATGGTGATACGATACCGGGGCACCTCCCCCAAGCTTGGAAGTTGCCCATACCCATGTGATTATGTCTCCTTTGTTGGTGAAGAAGGTGGCGGCGTTGCTGATGATGCAGACTTCTTCCTTAATTTGCGCTTGAGGACAGAATTTTGATCCCTCAAGTCATTAATCTCCTGTTCCAGGCTTAATATCTTTTTGCATAATTCCTGCTTGTTTTCCTGCAAGAGACGAAAAGGGATAAACTCGATCTGAAGTTTCTTTGCTCTATCAGGGAGGCTTGACTTTTTGAACTCCACATGCATGTCCCTAGGTTGAGGTAGTGGGACTTCATCTTCTTCCGATCTCGCCTCCTCTTTTCTCTTGGGTTCATACTCCTCTTCTTCCTCCGTAGTCCAACCACAATGCTCCACATCTCCATAGACCTTAGGATCTGCAAGGTAATCATCCACATAGCTTTCTCCTTCCGAATCCTGGGACGACATGTTGCTCTAATCTGCAGCAGGACCGCTCGAAACGAAAACAGAGGATAATTGCGTGATACAGGAGTCAAAACCTTCGGGAGAATATATAATGATTTTTTTACCGACCAAAATACGTATCGTGCAAGAAAACGGAGTCCGGAAGGCACACGAGGTGCCCACGAGGTAGGGGGCGCGCCCAGGGGGGTAGGGCGTGCCCTCCACCCTCGTGGGGCCCTCGTGTCCTTCCCCGACTGCTTCCTATTTTTCTATTTTTCTAAATATTCCAAAACAGAGAAATATTGCCTTAAAAACTGTTTTGGAGTCGATTTACTTACCGTACCACATACATATTCCTTTTCGGAGTCTGAGACGTTCCGGAAAGTGTCCCTTATGTATTCCTCCGGGGTTACGGTTTCAATAACATTGGTTTCAACATTTATAGGATTACCTGAGATATAATGTTTGATTCTTTGACTGTTCACCACCTTCGGATTTGTGCCTTCGAAGTTGTTAATTTTTATGGCACCGGAACGATAGACCTCCTCAATAACGTAGGGGCCTTCCCACTTAGAGAGAAGTTTTCCTGCAAAAAATCTTAAACGAGAGTTGTATAGCAATACATAATCACCTACATTAAACTCATGCTTTTGTATCCTTTTGTCATGCCATCTTTTAACTTTTTCTTTAAACAACTTGGCATTTTCATAAGCTTGGGTTCTCCATTCATCAAGTGAGCTAATATCAAATATCCTCTTCTCACCGGCAAGTTTGAAATCATAGTTGAGCTCTTTAATAGCCCAATATGCCTTGTGTTGTAGTTCGACAGGTAAGTGACATGCTTTTCCATAAACCATTTTATACGGAGACATACCCATAGGATTTTTATATGCAGTTCTATAGGCCCACAATGCATCATCAAGTTTCCTGGACCAATTCTCTCTAGACCTATTGACAGTCTTTTGCAAAATTAATTTGAGTTCTCTATTACTCAATTCTACTTGACCACTAGACTGTGGGTGATAAGGAGATGCAATTCTATGATTAACATCATACTTAGCAAGCATTTTACGGAAAGCACCATGAATAAAATGTGAACCACCATCAGTCATTAAATATCTAGGGACTCCAAACCTCGGAAAAATAACTTCTTTAAGCATCTTAATAGAAGTGTTATGATCAGCACTACTAGTTGGAATAGCTTCTACCCACTTAGTAACGTAATCAACATCAACTAAAATATGTGTATATCCATTAGAGGTAGGAAAAGGTCCCATATAATCAAAGCCCCAAACATCAAATGGTTCAATAACAAGTGAATAGTTCATAGGCATTTCTTGATGTCTACTAATATTACCAATTCTTTGACATTCATCACAAGATAAGACAAACTTACGGGCATCCTTGAAGAGGGTAGGCCAATAAAAACCGGATTGCAATACCTTATGTGCAGTTCTATCTCCAGCGTGGTGTCCTCCATAAGCCTCGGAGTGACACTTGCATAGGATCTGTTCATGTTCATGCTCGGGTACACAACGTCTAATAACACCATCTACTCCTTCTTTATAAAGATGTGGGTCATCCCAGAAGTAATGCCTCAAATCATAGAAAAACTTTTTCTTTTGCTGGTATGTGAAACTAGGTGGTATAAATTTAGCAACAATGTAATTAGCATAATCAGCATACCACGAAGTACTACGAGAAGCATTTATGACATTTAATTGCTCATCAGGAAAGCTATCATCAATAGGTAGTGGGTCATCAAGAACATTTTCTAACCTAGACAAGTTGTCTGCAACGGGGTTCTTAGCTCCCTTTCTATCAACAATATGCAAATCAAATTCTTGTAGCAAGAGAACCCATCTAATAAGTCTAGGTTTAGCATCTTTCTTTTCCATAAGGTATTTAATAGCAGCATGATCAGTGTGAATAGTTACTTCAGAATCAATGATATAAGGTCTGAACTTATCACAAGCAAATACAACTCCTAAGAATTCTTTCTCAGTAGTGGCATAATTTCTCTGAGCATTGTCTAGAGTTTTACTAGCATATTGAATAACATTTAATTTCTTATCAACTCTTTGCCCTAGAACAGCACCTACAGCATAATCACTAGCATCACACATAATTTCAAAGGGTAAATTCCAATCAGGTGGCTGAACAATAGGTGCAGAGATCAATGCTTTCTTAAGTATTTCAAATGTTTCTACACAATCATTATCAAAGACAAATGGTATATCTTTTTTTCATAAATTAGGCAGAGGCCGAGAAATTTTTGAGAAGTCCTTAATGAACCTCCTGTAAAACCCGGCATGACCAAGGAAACTTCTTATACCTTTGATGTCCTTGGGACATGGCATCTTTTCAATAGCATCAACCTTGGCTTTGTCAACCTCAATACCTCTTTCAGAAACTTTATGCCCCAAGACAATACCTTCATTAACCATAAAGTGACACTTTTCCCAATTCAAAACAAGATTAGTTTCTTCACATCTCTGCAAAACTCGATCAAGGTTGCTCAAGCAATCATCGAAAGAGGATCCATAGACGGAGAAATCATCCATGAAAACCTCACAAATCTTTTCACAAAAGTCAGAGAATATAGCCATCATGCATCTTTGAAAGGTAGCAGGTGCATTACATAAACCAAAAGGCATACGTCTATAAGCAAAAGTACCAAAAGGGCAAGTAAAAGTAGTCTTTGATTGATCATTGGCTGACACAGGTATTTGAGAGAAACCAGAATAACCATCTAGAAAGCAAAAATGTGTATGTTTGCATAATCTTTCTAGCATTTGATCGATAAAAGGTAAGGGGTAATGATCTTTCTTAGTAGCTTTATTTAATTTGCGGAAATCAATTACCATCCTATAACCTGTAATAATTCTTTGCGGGATCAATTCATCGTTATCATTAGGAACAACAGTAATACCTCCCTTCTTAAGGACACAATGGACATGACTTACCCATTCACTATCAGCAACGGGATAAATAATACCTGCCTCGAGAAGCTTTAGTATTTCCTTTCTTACCACTTCCTTCATCTTAGGATTCAGCCTTCGTTGGTGATCACGAACTGGTTTGGCATCTTTCTCCAAATTTATTTTATGTTGACATAGAGTGGGGCTAATGCCCTTAAGATCATCAAGAGTATATCCAATAGCAGCATGGTGCTTCTTCAGAGTTTTCAATAATCTCTCTTCTTCATGCTCTGAAAGGTTAGCACTGATAATAACAGGATATATCTTCTTTTCATCAAGATAAGCATATTTAAGAGTATCAGGCAACGGTTTAAGCTCAAACACGGGATCACCCTTGGGTGGAGGAGGATCCCCTAGGATTTCAACAGGCAAATTATGTTTCAGAATAGGTTCTTATTTAAAGCATACTTCATCTATTTCCCTTCTTTCATTCATAAACATATCATTTTCATGGTCTAGCAAATATTGTTCTAAAGGATCACTAGGAGGTACGGCAATAGAAGCAAGACCAATAATTTCATCCTTACTAGGCAATTCTTCTTCACGGTGTTGTCTACTAAATTTAGAGAAATTAAACTCATGAGACATATCACCCAAGCCAATAGTAACAACACTCTTTTCGCAGTCTATTCTAGCATTGACAGTGTTCAAGAAGGGTCTACCAAAAATAATGGGACAAAAGCTATCTTGTGGGGAACCAAGAACAAGAAAATCAGTAGGATATTTATTTTTTCCACACAAGACTTCAACATCTCTAACAATTCCCATTGCTGATATAGTATCTCTATTGGCAAGTTTGATTGTAACATCGATATCTTCTAACTCAGCAGGTGCAATCTCATGCTTAATTTCTTTGTATAAGTCATAAGGTATAACACTAGCACTAGCACCCATATCACACAAGCCATGATAACAACGATCTCCTATTTTAACAGAAATAACAGGCATGCCTACCACAGGTCTATGTTTATCTTTAGCACAAGGTTTAGCAATTCTAGCAGTTTCACCACAGAAATAAATAACATGCCCATCAATATTATCAGCCAAGAGATCTTTAACAATAGCAATATTAGGTTCAAATTTAATATGCCCAGGAGGTGTATAAGTTCTAATATTGCTTTTACGAACCACAGTTGAAGCTTTAGCATGATCCTTTATTCTAACAGGGAAAGGTGGTTTCTCAACATAAGAAGTATGAACAATAGGATCAGTATAAGTGACAGTCTTTTCTTCAACTTTAGTAGGTGCAGCTACTTTTACTTCTATGGGAGGATGCTATCTAAACCACTTCTCCTTGGGGAGATCAACATAAGTAGCAAAAGATTCACAGAAAGAGGCTACTATCTCAGAGTCAAGTCCATATTTAGTGCTAAATTTACGGAAAACATCGGTATCCATAAAAGACTTAACACAATCGAACTTAGGTGTCATACCTGACTCCTTACCTTCGTCGAGATCCCAATCTTCAGAGTTGCGTTTAATTCTATCCAATAAATTCCATTTGAATTCAATAGTCTTCATCATAAAAGAGCCAGCACAAGAAGTATCGAGCATGGATTGATTATTACGAGAAAGCCGATCATAAAAACTTTGAAGAATTATTTCTTTTGAGAGCTCATGATTGGGGCATGAATATAACATTGACTTAAGCCTCCCCCAAGCTTGAGCGATGCTTTCTCCTTCGTGAGGCCAAAAATTATATATATAATTGCGATCACGATGAACAAGATGCATAGGATAATACTTCTGATGAAATTCCAATTTCAATCGTTTATAGTTCCATGACCTCGTATCATCACATAGCCTATACCATGTCGATGCATCTCCCCTCAAAGATAAAGGGAAGACCTTCTTCTTAACAACATCATCGGGTATACCTGCAAGCTTAAATAATCCACAAACTTCATCCACATATATTAGGTGCTCATCAGGATGCTTTGTTCCATCTCCTGCAAAAGGATTATCTAGCAGTTTTTCTAACATACCCGAAGGAACTTCAAAGGGAACATTTTCATTTTCATTAGGTTCAGTAGGTTGAGGAGCAATTCTTTTCCCTACTGGTCGGGGTGAAGATACCCCGAACAAGCCCCTCAGAGGATTACTTTCCATAGTAACAAGTGACAGTAAATTTCAGCACACTATATAAATTTTTCCTTACCAAATTCCACCTACCAAAGGCGCTTCACTCCCCGGAAACGGCGCCAGAAAAGAGTCTTGATGACCCAAAAGTATAGGGGATCTATCGTAGTCCTTTCGATAAGTAAGAGTGTCGAACCCAACGAGGAGCAGAAGGAAATGATAAGCTGTTTTCAGTAAGGTATTCTCTGCAAGTATTGAAATAAGTGGTAACAAATAGTTTTGTGATAGGATAATTTGTAACGAGCAACAAGTAACAAAAGTAAATAAAGTGCAGCAAGGTATCCCAATCCTTTTTGTAGCAAAGGACAAACCTGGACAAACTCTTATATGGAGAAAAGTGCTCCCGAGGACACATGGGAATATCGTCAAGCTAGTTTTCATCACGCTCATATGATTCGCGTTCGGTACTTTGATAATTTGATATGTGGGTGGACCGGTGCTTGGGTTCTGTTCTTACTTGAACAAGCATCCCACTTATGATTAACCTCTATTGCAAGCATCCGCAACTACAACAAAAGTATTAAGGTAAACCTAACCATAGCATGAAACATATGGATCCAAATCAGCCCCTTACGAAGCAACGCATAAACTAGGGTTTAAGCTTCCTTCACTCTAGCAACCCATCATCTACTTATTACTTCCCAATGCCTTCCTCTAGGCCCAAACAATGGTGAAGTGTTATGTAGTCGACGTTCACATACCACCACTAGAGGCTAGACAACATACATCTCATCAAAATTTCGAACGAATACCAAATTCACATGACTACTAATGGCAAGACTTCTCCCATGTCCTCAGGAACAAACGTAACTACTCACAAAGCATATTCATGTTCATAATCATAGGGGTATTAATATGCATAAAGAATCTGAACATATGATCTTCCACCAAATAAACCAACTAGCATCAACTACAAGGAGTGATTAACACTACTAACAACCTACTAGTACCAACCGCGGACTTGGAGACAAGAATTGGATACAAGAGATGAACTAGGGTTTTGAGAGGAGATGGTGCTGGTGAAGATGTTGATGGAGATTGCCCTCTCCCGATGAGAGGAGCGTTGGTGATGACGATGGCGATGATTTCCCCCTCCCGGAGGGAAGTGTCCCCGGCAGAACAGCTCTGCCGGAGCCCTAGATTGGTTCCGCCAAGGTTCCACCTCGTGGCGGCGGAGTCTCGTCCCTAAAGGTTGCCTATGATTTTCTCCTTGACGAAAGACCTCATATAGCAGAAGATGGCCACTGGAGAACCAACAGGGGGCCCACGAGGCAGGGGGGCGCGCCCAGGGGGGTAGGGCGCGCCCCTACCCTCGTGGCTAGGTGGGGCCCCCTCTGACGTACTTCTTCCGCTTAATATTTTTTATTATTTTCAAAAATGACTTCGTGGAGTTTCAGGACTTTTGGAGTTGTGCAGAATATGTCTCTAATATTTGCTCCTTTTCCAGTCCAGAATTCCAGCTGCCGGCATTCTCCCTCCTTATGTAAACCTTGTAAAATAAGAGAGAATAAGCATAAGTATTGTGACATAACGTGTAATAACAGCCCATAATGCAATAAATATCGATATAAAAGCATGATGCAAAATTGACGTATCACTCGGCATCGAGGTTGTGTGTCAGGCTACTGGCTTCTTCTTGCATCAGCAGAAGTACGCCTACGAGCTTCTGGAGCGAGCGGGCATGCTTAATTGCAAGCCTGCTCCTACGCCTATCGACACGAAGGCTAAGGTGTCCGCCGTCGAGGGATCTCCGGCGTCCGACGCTCCCTTCTACCGCTCCATCGTCGTTGCGCTTCAGTTCCTCACACTGGCGCGTCCGGACATTCAGTACGCTGTCCAGCAGGTGTGCCTTCATATGCATGCTCCTCGTGATACTCATTGGGCTCTGGTGAAACGTATCCTTCGGTACATACGTGGCACCACAGCTATGGGTCTCACCCTGACGGCATCACCTGACACCAGCCTTGTCGCCTACTCCGACGCCGACTGGGCTGGGTGTCCCGACACTCGACGCTCCACTTCCGGCTACTGCGTCTACCTTGGGCCCTCTCTGATTTCATGGTCGTCTAAACGACAACCCACGGTCTCACGATCGAGTGCCGAGGCCGAGTATAGGGCCATGGCCAACGCCGTTGCGGAGTGCTCTTGCGTCTGACAGCTACTTCAGGAGTTGCTATGCGAGGTTACCAAGGCGACGCTTGTTTACTGCGACAATGTCTCCGCGGTGTATCTCGCCGCCAACCCTGTCCATCACCGACGGACGAAGCATATTGAGCTCGACATTCACTTCGTCAGGGAGCACGTCGCACTTGGTCGTGTTCGAGTTCTCCATGTGCCCACCGATCAACAGTCCGTCAATGTCATGACGAAGGGACTACCCACCTCGACGTTTGAGGGCTTTCGGTCCAGTCTCTGCGTCACCGGCGATGTTTCGACTTCGGGGGGGGGGGGGGTGTTGAACATGTGTACATGTACGTAGGTCTGGGTTTTGTATGCCGCACCTGTAGTGTCTCTCTCCCTCTGTATTTACTTGTATCTTGGAAGACAAGACACCGGTCGCACCCCTTGTACCTATATATATGTGCCTAGTGCACGATCAATCAATTATCGATGCACCAAATCATTCTCTACACTACACATCGAGTATAATACGAGCACTAAACATGGACAGTATGAACGAGCACGATGTATGAACAGTATGAACAAACACTACACATGTCCTGACGGATCATCCAGTTCAACACAACAGCTCAAATCATACCAAGGAGTTCAACAAATTAGAACACATACTTCCATACTTGCATACTACACATCAATCATACTACCAAAATCCATCACCACTAACTATCAATCATTACTAACAAGAAAAACAACTCCTATGCTACAAATTCATCACCACTAGCTACTAGAACATCACATTCTCACAGCTCGACAGTGTACAGTGCTACAAGATGGTCACAGATCTAACCGTACCATATGCTCGCAGATAGCTAGGACGAGTACATAGAAGGGGGTGATTGAACTCACAGACGCATCTGTGCAGCTCGAAGGAGGCGCCGAACAGGTCAGAGAAGAGGAGGACTCGAATTGCCGACGCCGTCAACGGATGGTCGGAAAAGGAGCACCACTTACCTGGTCGTCGGTGTCGATCCCCGCCAAACGGAGAGCTCGAAAGGGGGCATGGTGGTAGGAATTTGAGCGGTGAGGTTAGGATGGCTATATAGGGCGACCAATTCGACGGGTTGTGACGCCAATTCCTCCCTTCTATCCCCCAGCCGCACATCAAATGCTCGGTGATGACTCCATCCCATGTCGTGTCCTCGACACGTCTCATACGTGTTCATGGGACGTGTCCGCGGACATTTGGCACACAAAGAGATGGCTCCACTGGAAAAAGAAAAAAAAATCTACTACTGGGTCGGAAGTGTAAGGACATTATTGATGGGTCATATGTATATATGTGTCCATTTGTGGATAATATGCATGTATGGTATATCACTTTGAGCAGCAGCATGCATGCATGCAGATGGAGCCCGTTTGGCCTCCTTGTGGCTTCACGGGCGGGCGGGGCACCCACATCTTCGCCATGTGAGTATGCAGCACAGGTCCAGGCGTCCAGCACGTACGTACGTACGTACGTACAAAGATAGTGGGAGAGAGAGAGGGAATCAATGAAGATGGAGGTTTGTTAACACTTAACAGTAGTGCTGCAGATCGTACTTTGTGGTACTGCTACGTACGTACAACTTGCAGCCGCTGGGTGGGGCCAAATAAACGGATTATATAATTATTGGGATCGATCGATGATGAGACGAGATTCTTTTCTGACAGCAAATCAAACTAATTAAGTGCTGCTGGTGGCCCAAATCCAAAGTGTTTATTTACTGTGCATGTGCATACGCGCTGCTTTGCCGACCCCGGGGACAGACACTGCATGGTGGGCCTGCTCTATACTATTCTCCTTTTGTCGGTGACAGAGGTTAGGACGGTTGTACGGCATCCGTACACCCTCTAACAAAAGAAAAGATGTGAACTAATATGTGGTTGGATGGTTAGAAAGACGGTGGTATTTCAGCCCACCAGGATTTAAATCCTGGTGCTTGCATTATTTTTGGATTTATTTCGGGATTTCCGGCGACACGCTTTTAGTGGAAGGAGATGTTCTCAGAATATGTGTGTGTGAGTTTATAAGGATAAGTGTATGCGTACATGTATGAGCACTTGCGTCTGTACTATATTCAAAAGAAAAAAAAGAGAAGATAAGGGTTTATTTGTACCAACGCCACGGCTTTCTCTTCGAGCCGGTTTTTGGCTTGGTAGTGTGTATGAATCGTGACCGATTACCCCTTATTTTATCGCCTCCATAGTCGTCTCACACATTCGAACCCTTATATTCATGAGGCTCATGCAACGCAACGTAAACTATAAACCTACAAAGACTTTCCCGCAAAAAAGAAAAACCTACATAGAACAACAAAATACATAGTTCGGATATAATCGACATAATTCACATCGTAGTAGTCATTGGACAACAGCAAAAAAAAACAAGTTTTCATCAACGGACGGTACTAAACATAAAAAATCTATATCTATATCTATACCTACTAATAAAGTAAGATGATATTCTTAGTTTCGTCCCGCGATTTTATTGATTTCGGACGTCTCCTATATTTATCTAAGGTGGTACTAATATTGCCATCGGTATAGATTCGACAAAGTACATTTTTCTATCTGTCATGGGCTTTGCCCCTCATGGGCCGAGATTGTGAACAGCAACTTTGCCCTTGCATATGGACCGAGATTGTAGAGGAGGGTAGCAAAAATAAGTTTATTTTCATAGGGATCAAACTCATGACCTGCTGTTTCATCTCAATGTGCAGAGCCAACTGGGCTAAACCCGTGCATGTGTTATCTGAAAAGGGTCGGTTAGAAAATTAAAAGTAGCACCTCGCTCCTTTTCATTAAAATTCAGCAATTTATATGCGTGTATGAATTGCCTGAAAAATAAGCAGAGCTGCCCCGAGAATCTAAAAAGTAAATGATTATCTTTTTTTTCGAAAAGGGGGAATTCCCCGGCCTCTGCATCAGAACGATGCATACGGCTCTCTTATTAAACAAATAAATAGGTTCCAAACAGGTCTAAAAGTCTCCAAAAGAAAATAAAAGGAGCTCACACAGAGCCAGAAGAGCTAGAATACAAACTAGCCAAATAAATGACGCCACAACCGGCTGGCAAAAAAGAGAGATAGGTAAACTAATTGCCTATCCTATTACATGACCGCCATCCAAACCGGTTGAAGATATCCCGAGCTACCATCTCCCAGCGGATAGATCCAGTAACCAAATGCTCCCTGGCCTCCGTCGGAGTGAGTAGCGACCACGAACGGATCAACGCCGTGGCTCGGAAAATAACCTGCAAAAATGAATGCGTGTAGTCCTGTTAAAAACCAAATCATTTCTGCAATTCCAGATAGCCCACGGCAAGGCGCAGACTCCTACGCGAATATGTCTCGCTAAATCGGGCTCTATTCCGTTAAGCCACGTCCCAAATAACGTTTTGACAGAACTCGGTGGAGTAATATTAAAAGCAATATGGACCATCCGTCATAAAACTTTGGCTAGCGGGCAATCAAGAAAAAGGTGTTTGATCGTCTCATCCTGATCACAGAAACTACACATAGTAGGACCTGTCCAATTACGCTTTGTCAAGTTGTCCTTGGTTAAAATAACTTGTTTATCGACAAACCACATAAACACTTTTATTTTCAAAGGAACTTTGACAGCCCAAACATGTTTGGAGCTAGGAATGAAGCTCGAATTGATAACATCAATATACATTGATTTAACTGTAAATACTCCATACCTAGTAAGCTTCCAGCGTAATTCATCGGGTTGTTGAGAAAGCTGAACCTCCATCAGTCTACATACTAGACGGAGCCATTCTTCCCAACGATTGCCCACTAGCGCCCTTCTGAACTGAATATTAAGGGGGATAGATTGACATACCGTTGCAACGAACACCTCGCGTCGTTGAAAATACGATACAAGGACGGATATTGAATGGCTAAGGGTGTCTCTCCGAGCCAAGTATCCTCCCAGAATCGTGTACTAGCACCGTTACCAATAATAAACTTTGTCCTATTAAACAGGGATTGTTTGACTTTCATAAGTCCTTTCCAGAAAGGCGAGTCAGTCGGCCTTACTGTCACCTGAGACAAAGTTTTGGTCTGAAGATACTTGCTACGGAGGATTTGCGCCCAAGTGGTATCAGTCTCACTCGATAACTTCCACAGCCACTTACTGAGAAGGCATCTGTTCTTAACTTCAAGATTCTCAATACCAAGACCCCCTTGGTCTTTCGGTCTACAGATGATATCCCATTTAGCTAGACGGTATTTTCTTTTTAGTTCATCACCCTGCCAAAAGAATCGCAATCGATAAAAGTCCAGTCTTTTCCTGACTCCAACTGGGACTTCGAAGAACGACAAAAGAAACATAGGCATGCATACCAAGGAGTTCAACAAACTAAAACAGATACTTCCATACTTGCATACAACCAATCCATCACCACAAGCTATCAATTCTTCCGTGCAAGAAAACAACTCCTAGCTAGCATGCTACAAATCCATCACCACTAGCTACCAGAACATCACATTCTCACAGATCAGCAGTGTACAATGCCATAAGATGGTCACAGATTTAACCCTACCACATGCTCACAGATAGGTAGAACGAGTACATAGAAGGGGGTCATTGAACTTACATACACATTCAGTGCAGTTCGAAGGAGAGGCGCCAAACAGGCCGGAGAAGAGGAAGACTCGAATCGCCGACGGCGTCAAACGATGGCTGGAGAAAGAGCGCCGCTTACCTGGTCCTCGGTGTCCATCCGCGCGAGAGGGAGAGCTCGAAAGGGGAGGCATGGTGGAGGGTGCTTGAGTGGTGAGGTGAGGCTGGCATATGGGGGCACCGATTCGGTGGGTTGCGACGACAATTCCTCCTTTCACTTTTTCAGATAACTAGTAGTAGAAAGGGGAAAAACCTAGGAAGGAAATGGAAGGGCATTATTGATGGGTGATATGTATGTGTCCATAAGTCCATTTGTGGATAATATGCATGTATGGTACTCCCTCCGTTCCTAAATGTAAGTCTTTGTAGAGATTCCACTATAAACCCCATACGAATGTATATAGATGCATTTTAAGTTTAGATTCATTCATTTTGCTCCGTATGTAGTCCACCTAATAGAAACTCTACAAAGACTTATATTTAGGAACGGAGGGAGTATATCACTTTGAGCAGCAGCATGCATGCATGCAGATGGAGCCCGTTTGGCCTCCTTGTGGCTTCACGGGTGGGGGCACATCTTAGCCATGTGAGTATGCATCACAGGTCCACAGCCAGCGGATTATGAACAATTGGGTACGCATACTCGTACAGTCGTACTGGTACAGCATGTACTTAGGTACAAAGAGAGTGGGAGAGAGAGAGGGAATCAACGAGGATCGAGGTTAGTTAAGACTTAAGACTAGTGCTGCAGATACAATTAGATACTTTGTGGTGCAACTTGCAGCCGCTGGGTGGGGTCAAATCAGCGGATTATACAATACTCCTAATTGGGATCAATGGATTGATGATGAGACGAGATTCTACTTGACAGCAAATCAAACTAATTAAGAGCTGCTGGTGGCCCAAATCTAGAATGTTTATTACTGTACAATGCATGTGCATGCGCGCTGCTTTGCCGGTGGGACCCGGCCGACCCCGGGGTGGACAGACACTGCGTGGTGGGCCTGCTTATGCTCTGCTCTATACTACTGTACTACTATTCTCCTCTTGTCGGTGAGAGATGTTAGGACGGCCGTACACGCTCTAACAGAGAGAAGAAAGAAGCCGCCGCCTCCTCCTCCAAACAAAAGCTATGGTTCCCGCCTCTTTGCCGGTGCCGCCGCAGACCCGCCTCGTCTTCGGTGGGTTTAGAGCCATGGGGTGCAGTGGATCCTGGCAAGGGCCTGCGGGAGGCCTCCGTTTCTAATCGTTTCTTTCGGTTTAGTTAGGTTTGTATCCTGCTCAGGAAGGCCAGACGGGGACGATTTTCTGAAGATGCAATAAAAGTCTCCACACCTAGCTACCCTTCCTGCGGTGCGTCTAGCATCGTTGGTGGGCGTGTGAAGGTGTGTCTTTGGCGGATCTATCTTTGGTGGATTTGTTCGGATCTCGTCATTGTTCGTTTACGTTCGTGTGTTTTCGGTTTGAATCCTTTCGATCGACGTTATTCTTCATCGCCGGCAGTTGCTGTTCTGGTGCACTAGTCCTATGGGGCTGTACCACAACAACTTCCCGATTGTCTACTATAACAAATTGTGCCCGACTCCGGCGATGGAGGGGCGATGACGACGGCGCGCCTTCCGCTCGTTTCAATGCTTATAGTTGTTACTAGGTGGTCTACGAATATGTATGTAATTTTTATTATTTCTGGTGTTCGTTGTACTGACATAATTGAAAATGAGTAGATCAGAAGTTTCCCGCAAAAGAAAACAAAGAGAAGAAAGAGGGTTAATTTGTACGAGCGCCATGGCTTTCTCTTCGAGCCGGTTTTTGGCTTAGTAGTGTGTGTAGTTAATTCGGCTCTTATATTGTATGTGGATGCGTCCGGACGTGCCTACGAATCGTGATTTTTCACCCCTTATTTTATCGCCTCCACAGCCGGCCCCTCACATATCTGAACCCTTATATATCATGCAGCGCATGCAATGTAAACTACTATAAACCTACGTAGACCAACAAAAGACATAGTTCAGACATAATCGACATAATTCACATCCTAGCAGTCATTGGACAACCAAAAAAAAAGTCTTCACCAACAGACTATACTAAACATAAAAACATTAGATTAAACAAAGAGACAAAGAAGGGCAGAGGAAATCACCATTTCCTGGCAAGTCGGGCCGCCTTTGCCTTGCCCCCATGCCTCTGTTGTTGCCTTACTCTCCGACTGCTTGATGGCGAGTCGGAGCGCTTTGGCGTTTTTGCGTCGGAGCGCGTTCTCCGGATCCACTGGCGCGCGGCCAACACCTCCTTCGCTGCCGCTCGTTGCGGGCAGACCACGCCTTGGATTCGTGTGTCCTCATCCGTGGTGGTGCCAGCAAGGGCACGAGTACCTACCGGTGGTCGGGGACGCCCTCCGGAGCTGGTAGAGCATGTGGAGAGGGGTGGCATACCTACAGGGGCGCGGAACTGCCAGAGCTGGTAGAGCATGCGGAGAGGGCGCGACATACCTGCAGGGGCACGGAATGGCCGAAGCTAGGCGCTAGATGGGAGGAGGCGAAGATGTCACCCATACCGCTGCTGCCTCGGTCCAGCCGTGACCCCGCAGCGCCATCTCCTCGACATTGCCAAGCTCTTTTTGCTCGTCCGGATGTGGGATATATGTGGCGGGATCAGCCACTCGAGACGGTGCTACTGCCATCCCTCGCCATAGATCAGAAGGAGATGGGACGAGGAGAGGAGGAGAGGGAGATAATGTTTCGTCCGAATGTGGGATATATGTGGGATCCGGGTTGGCCAGGATGGGCAGGTCCAATGTGACGGACACGCCAAGGCGCGTCTGGGCCTCCCCAAACCCGCACCAGATTTAGGCTGGTTTTGAGCGGTGACGTTCAGCTCAGACGATCGTGGTCAGTTTGGAAAGCCCAATAAGATCATGTTTTTGTGACCGGACAGACTGTCCGGTGGTTTTGAGAAAGCGAGTGTACATGCTCTTAGGCTCCTGTTTTGGGGCGCTTTGGTTATGAAGGTGGAGGTGAAGTTGGAGGCGAATCTATTTCAAAACACAACACTCAGCTCTCTCTCAGGAAAGGGAAAAGGGAGAGTACATGATTAATAATTAGCTAAACGTGTTTTTCGACGGCAGGGGACACATATCGCGATCGCATCTCCTGCACATCCCCACCGTCATGTGGCATGTGCCCCATTTGTCCATATATATCCATCATCCCTCCAACCAATCACATGCGAGGTGCAATCATGCATGCAACATGTCGCATTGCTATTGGCTTTTTTCTGAATAAAGGAATGATATCTTGCTAGTATTATTATTGCACGAAAAGATAGGACCAAGATCATGAGTGACACCTGTAGATTAGCTAGTACACCGCTCCAGTGAACCGTGGCTTGTGACCATGACTTTCTTCTTCTTCTTTTTCCTCTCAGGGCGAAGATTGAATCACTTAGCCAGTATCACGGCGCTATTTGTTCAATCAAAATGCTTCGGTGATATTTGTAGTTTGTTCATGTGCCATCTTCGTACTTGTTAAAAGGAATCTTATCATAGTAAACGGAGGGAGTAGCATTTTTTGTTCTTCCTTTCTGAACAGAAGGGAACACCTTCGACATGCGCACCGACAGATGCACACAGTCATTTCGTAGCTAGCGAGTAGCGAGCCTGACAGGCATCTATATTCTACATATGATTTCTACTGCGTATGAACGTGGCCGATTTTGTTCTTTCGAGTAGTCCATCGGCCGACCATGGCATGTTCATTGAGGTGTACGCACGCAATTTTTTTTTTTGAAACTATGATGATTTTTATAACAAATTCGTAAACTATACACCCTAATGCAGAAAAATCAAAAGTATCACCCTGCCGAAAAGTAAGGAGATATAAGAGAGCACACTTCTCTCTATTAGCTATCTAATAACAAACTAAATTAACCCCCAAAACCCCTAAACAAGCCCCTTTCAAAAAAATAAAAACCCCAGCCACAGAAATGCTGATGCGTGGATGCCTATTGGTCCCGGTTGGTGCCACCAACCGAGACCAAAGGCCCTCCTGCCTGGGCTCGGCGCGCAGGCCATGTGGAGGCCCATCTGTCCCAGTTCTGGTTAGAACCGGGACTAAAGGGTCAGGGCATTAGTAACGACCCTTTAGTCCCGGTTCTGGAACCGGGACGAAAGGTCCTTACGAACCGGGACAAAAGGCCCGTTTTCTACTAGTGCTTGTTTTTATTATATTATATCAAAAGGGAAATGCATGCAGATCCAACAAGAAAAGTTCAGAAGGCGGCAAAGCGAAGAAGCGAGTACAAAGCACGACTTAAAAAAAAACACTACGAGTGCACAAGAAGAAAGCGAGAAAAAGAAATAAACTAGCAACGGAAAGAAACTACAACTATTTTTTTTGGATTTTCTCAAATTTTTTCAAACGCAGAAGAAGAAAGCGAGAAAAAGAAATAAAGTAGCATGGATAATACAATGTAAAAGTATGAACACCGACAACTAAAATGAGTGTGTGAACACGAATGTAATGTCGGTGAGAAATACGTACTCCCCCAAGCTTAGCCTTTTGGCCTAAGTTGGTCTAGGTCCACGGCTGGCGTGGCGGATATCCAAAGTTGTAGTCGGAGTTGTACTGGGATGCGGCAGCTACCGCCTGAAGGGCTGCAGCCTGGAGGCGCTCTCTAGTTATAAAATATCTCCGTTTTATCTGAAAGTTAAAGAATACAGGAGCAGGAAGGGTAATATGGACAGCACACTGTCTATCAAAGATTAGTCTGTACAGGAGGGACTGCTCGTTCCTCACAAGAAACTGGTAGCGTACCAAAGCATTATAATCAAGGAAAGAAGGTGGTAATTCAATATTATTCCCCTTTATAGGCACCCCAAGATAATTAGCTAGACAAGTGGCATAAATTCCACCAAAGAAATCTCCATCTTTAGCATTAAGGTGTAACCTCCTCACAATAATAGCCCCCAAGTTATATCATTTATCACCCAACACAGCACACTTGAGGATACTAAGATCTGGAAAGCAAAGGTGGCTATGCTCATGTTTATCGTTAATGCATCTACCTATAAAAAGAGCAAAATAATGTATAACATGAAAGTGAATGCTCTCCATGGTAGCTTGTGTAATATCTCTAGTTTCTCCCACATTGATGCTAGCAAGGAAATCATTATACTCAGTCTTATGGGGTTCACTAATGATGCCCCCTAGGGGATTTTGCATGCTTCATTAAAATCTTCTAGGTCCATGGTAATATGATTTATCATAAAGATCGAATAACACGGTATGCATGTTGTGCTTAGATGTAAACTTAAATTTTCGCATAAATGAATCGGTGAGATGATAGTATTGCTTTCACTTATCTGAAACGAAGTCCTCAAGATCATAGCCGCAGTCATCCACCTCAGATCCTTCTCCACACCACTCCCACCATGGATTGATCCTCCACCAAAACTCTCTGTAATGGGCTGACGCTGGACTAGAAGAAGGAGATGGCCGCCATTGCTGTCGGCCGGCTGTGGTCAGAGGACGATGACGTCCCAATAGAAAGCGTTTTCGACGACGAGCCGACGCCACCCTCCTCCACGCCATCATCGCCGGTGCACTTCACCATGACCATCGGCGAGGCCCGTGCCCATTACATGGAAATGGTGCGGCAGGAGCAGTTCCGAGAGGCGCGGGATGACGCTGCTTACAAACACCACATCCTGCAGGAGCACTTGCGGGCGAAGGACCAGCTTGCCACCGGCAGGGCAGTCGCACCGACGCGGACCTGGTAGAGCACAAGGCGCTGCTCGTGGACCCACGAGACTCGGCTCACCCGCTAGCGGTACCGCCAATGGGTGGCGGAGGTGGTGGCCGCCTACAAGGAGTGCGACGAGGCAGTGTTCAACGAGACTGATGACGAGGAGGACATCGCCGAGGCCGCGCCCCGCCGCCACGACTAGGAAGCCTGCACGTCCGCGTGCGCGGGCAATGAGGAAGAGTAGTGCATAGTAGGTCCCTGCCGCTCGTGTCCCAGGAAGGCCGCCGATACTCCCCTCCCGTTGAAGCCAAGCTTTGGTGGGCTCAACATCGTAAGCCTATTAGCCGCTTGGCGGCGACATGGAGGCGGACAACTTCAGTTCCCGGGGCTTTAAAGACGGAGCTGGAGAGTGCCAGGTGGAACTGGAGAAAGGCGAAGCTTCAGTTATTGGGGCTCATGGCCGGACATGGGGAAAGGGCGCTGTCGGATTCAGGGCTCCGCAGACCCAAGGAGGTTCGAACTCTGGGGCGTGTGCGAAGATCTCAACCTTCTCAAGTCTCAAGCTCGTCGCCCTACAGCCTAGCCTCGTCGGGTACACGCTCGAGCGAGGAAAGAGATGAACACGACAGTTTACCCAGGTTCGGGCCACCTTGCAGCATAAAACCCTACTCCTGCTTTGTGGTGGATTGGCCTCACGAGGGGCTGAGGATGAACAGGTACAATGGATGAACAGCCTTGCGAGGGCTATGGTGGTGTGTGGGGAAATGATCTGATCTCAGTGCAACCCCCTCTACGGTGGTGGCTAACCTATATTTATAATGGCCTCGGTCCTCTTCCCTCAAAACTTAGGCGGGAAGGGATCCCACAATAGCCAATTTGAAGGGGGACAAGAAGTACATCTAATCCTGACGAAGCATAGTCTTCGCTTGCAAAGCTTCTGGTCGTGACGCAGCGGTGGGCTCAACAATGATATCCGTCCTGCCGAGCTCGTCGTCTTGGTCTGGTAGCACCGGAATGGGAACCTTTGGGGGTTCCTCGGGAACCCACGCTCGTCCTTGCCTCCTTAGCACCAAAGAGAAATATGTCTCCTCTGCGCCCGTAGGAGCCCGCCTGGCCATGGTCGTCATGGCTTACGTCATCGTAGTCTCGTGAGGCTGGTACCTGCATAGAAATCTCCGCTCCTCGGGAGGCAATTTGGGGAGGCCGCCCCCTTCGGGGGACTTGACGCCATCCACCCCGTGAGGCCAGGGCCCTCGCGAGGGTCTTGTCCTGAAGGTCTTGCCGTTGGGCCGTACCGGGCCGTCGAGGGAGCCACACGTGGGCCCCAGGCAGGCAGATCTGGGTACCCCCGTTCCCAGAACACCGACAAGCGCTGGCGACCATTTAGACTAGATATTTACTATACCTCCGGAGCCTGACTAGCATCGCTTAGTTGATGTAATGTAATTAAATTCGTCATGTTTGTATGAAATCCGGCCGTGTTTGTACGAATTTGGTCCGGTTGGTTGGAACTATTGTTAAAATGTATGCGGCTACAGTTTGATGGCGGCCTCCCGCATCCTTATCTATGGACAGATACTGAAGGAAATTTGTGGGTCGCAGTTGGAGATGCCCATATTGATGGATAATGTGTATGTATCTATCTGTGGATAATATGCATGGTATGGTACCACTTTCAGCAGCAGCACGCATGCAGATGCAGCCCGTTTTGGCATCCTTGTGGCATCACGGGCGGGGCACATCTTAGCCATGTACGCACAGGTCCACAGCCAGCGGATTAAGAGCAATTGGGTACGTACACGTACAGTACGGCATGTACTACGTACAGAGAGAGCTAATTCTGAACGTATGTGGACGCGTCCAGGTGTGTGTTTATGAACCGTGAGTGGTCACCCCTTATTTTACTGCCTCCACAACCGCCGTCTCACATATCCGAACCCTCATATATCATGCAGCGTAAATTATAAACCTACGTAGACCAACAAAAGACATAGTTCGGACATAATCGACATAATTCACATCGTAGGAGTCGTTGGACAACAAAAAAAGTTTTCATCAACGAACAGTACTACTAAATATAAAAAATAGATAGAACAAAGAGACAAATTAGGGTAGAGGAAATCACCATCTTCTGCCCAGCTCGTGCCTCGGATTCATGCGTCCTCGTCTGCAGTGGTGCTGGCAAGGGCACAAGTACCTACCGGTGGCCGGGGACGCCATCCGGAGCTGGTAGAGCATCCATGCGGAGAGGGGCAACATACCTGCACGCGCACGGAACGTGAACCATGAGTGACACCTCTTGATATGTTGATATGTTGATATGTTGATATGTTGCTACTATTATTATTGTACGAAAAGATAGGACCAAGATCATGAGTGACACCTCTTGATTAGCTAAACCGCTCCAGTGAACCATGCCTTGTGCTCCCTGATCATGACTTTATTATTCTTAATTTTTCCTCTCAAAGGCCAAGATTGAATCACTTAGCCAGCATGAAGGTGCTATTTGTTCAATCCAAATGGCTTCGGTGATATTTGCTGTTTGTTCATGTCATCGACGTACTTGATTTTTCCTGCTATAAATGACTTTTTAATTGACTCATATTGTCGCATCAAACGATAGAAACATAACGAGCATACATCCATCATCTTCATAACTAAGATGCACACATCCAATACACAAACAATCACCCTGGCAGAGAGCAAAGTCATATAAGACTGAAGCTATGCCTAGGCGCATAAAAAGAAGTAGAAAAAAACTGAAGCGGTGAAAACAACGATTTGACGATATACAATAGTGACCATCGGCACCAACCATCTCTTGACAACACAAGGACTACGATAAAATGTTCTCCAGAAGCAACGCCTGCAAGAAGTGAACGACGCGCAAGCGCCGCCGTTGCCGGATCCAACCACAGAAGGTTAGATCATGGGATTTTCACCTCGAAAATCAAGTCCGAGCAAATTTCAAGCAATGCCTTCATCAGGGTAACGGTACAAAGAACGCCACCACTGCCAGGTGTAACCAACTAGGGTCAGACCTAGGGTTTCATCCCGGAGTCGGAGACCAGGTACTCGAGATGCACCACACAATCAAAGTCATCATGCGTTGTCTCCTCCACTTGCCCCGATCCAGCAACTGCATATGTGCACAGTCTTGACGCAAGCAAAGGTCATGCCGACACAAGCAAACCAACGCGCCGCGACAAGTGTCGCTCGCCATAGCATGGTGAAGTCATTGACGACAAGGAAGGACACCGGCAGCGCCAAAATCCCGAGTTTGGGATGCTTCGGAGGCCCTGCACCGTCTTCATTAGTGGCGACGGATGATTGATCGGCATCAGATGACAGCATCATGTCCTGCCACTAACTTCGCCATCCTTGCCTGTTGCAGCAGATCATATCAAGGGAAAGGACACGGCCGTCTCTCACAGTACGTGTAAAACCAAAATCATATAATAGTAAACGGAGGGAGTAGCATTTTTTGTTTTTCTAAACAGAGGGGAACACCTTTGACATGCATGGGCACCAGCTGATGCACACAAACATTTCGTAGCTAGCGAGCCGACATGCATCTGTATTCTACATGTGATTTGTATTGCGTATGAACGTGGCCGCCGATCTTGTTCTTTTGAGTAGTCCATCGGCCGACCGTGGCATGTTCATTCAGGTTTCGGCAGGCTCTCGTGGATTCATGTTTCTTCAACACACGCTAGTTGAATTAGAATGTTGAACGGACGGATACTACGTGATCCATCCACTTTCTAAGTGTTCTTATAGAATGTGAGAAGGGGGGAAATGAAGTGGCCTCTTTGTTGGCCCAGGCACTGACGCCGAGTACTTTTCGGCGACGGTGATGACCGACGATAAATAACGACGAAGCGAAGCTCACTGACGAACTCGACGAAGTTACTTTACGCTGAGGTGCACCGCAGTACAAGCTAGCCTCAATTAGCTAATTCCTGATCGATCCTTCACCTGGACGTGTACTAGTAGTACGCACGAGCACTTCTAGCTGTAATCACTCAAGTTGATCTAAGCTAGCTCACGTACACAGCTCGGCACAAAAGAATCGATGTGGATTGCCATCGCTCCCGTTGTTTTCTTTATTGCTTCTGATCGGTACAAGATTACAGGGATATACGTACATATATATATCAGCTTAGCTAGTACTAGCAAACCGACTCGGTATCTAACACTAGTCCTACTCGGGCTCACATACAAGCACGTGTACACCTAGGTGATTGCTCCGTATACGATCCGGATACGGCGACTACGTCGGGTTTAAATCCAACAATCATCCCCTAAACACGACGTCGTTACGTTACAGCTCCGACGCGGACTGGGCTCGGTTTCCTGACACTCGACGCTCCACTTCCGGCTACTGCGTCTACCTTGGGCCTTCTCTGATTTCGTGGTCGCCTAAACGACAACCCACGATCTCACGATCAAGTGCCGAGGCTGAGTACAGGGTCGTGGCCATCGTCGTTGCGGAGTGCTCTTGGCTACGACAGCTACTTCCGGAGGCCGAGTACAACTACGTCGCACTTGGTCGTGTTCGAGTTCTCCATGTCCCAACCGATCAGCAGTTCGCCAATGTCATGACGAAGGGACTACCCACCTCGACGTTTGAGGGCTTTCGGTGCAATCTCTGCGTCACCGGCGACGCTTCGACTGCGCGCGGGGGGGGGGGGGGTGTTGAATATGTGTACATGTACATAGGTCTGAGTTTTGTATGCCGCACCTGTAGTGTCTGTCTCCCTCTGTTGTATCTTGAGAGACAAGACACCGGTCGCACCCCTTGTACCTATATATATGTGCCTAGTGCACGATGAATCAATTATCTATGCACCAAATCATTCTCTACAGCCATCTTTGAAGCCTCACTCATCAGCAAACACACTCCTCCTTTGAAAGCAACATTGTCTCCTTCCCAGAATAGCCCAGCCGCCGAGAACAACATGAAAGCACAAGTGGTGAAGATGATCTCAGTTGAAAATCACGCCACATGTCCAAAAAAAAAGTTACTTTATTACGTGTAGTCGGAATCCCCGAGCACACGGCTGAAATATCAATCATGCAGAACTTATCGCCCCAGGTAAAATAAACATGTAACCGAGATAGAGATTGCCAAAGTGAATTAGGGCAGCATGAACTAAAACAGTAAATGAAAATCGAGAGCAAGCCGAACGCCGAAATTTACATCCCATATAATTCACTAAAGCCCCTCTTGGATTCCCGTTTCCGATCGTATCCGGCTGGTTTAGGATACACGCCTAGACTGGTCGTTTTGTTTCCAGGTGGAAAATAAGATGTGACCGGTAATTTACATCTGTGAAATGAATACAAGGGTTAAAAATGTGCACCCAATCCAATCAGGGCCTAATATTCTTATACGGTCTTGATTATCGATCATGCTTGCAGATTTGCCATGCATGCATGTACCACAGGTCCACAGCCAGCGAATTAAGATCAGTTTGGTACGTACTCGTACAGCCGTACAGGTACAGCACGTACGTACGTACAGGAATCAATGAAGATCGAGACAGTCATTGGTAGTGTTGAACCCAACCACCCCCTGCCCCCGCGTCGTCTAACCTAGGCGACACGGTGGGCGATCTGCCGCCGCCGGTCCAAAGGCCTCCTCCCTCGTCCTCTCACCCCTTCCGCCGCGGGAGGCCACGCCCGTAGCCTGACCAATGATGGCGGCGGCGGGGCTTTCCCTCTCGCGTGGTGGCTGCGTCTTTCCCTGGCGGCGGCGGCGCACGGAACTGCGGGGCACCGGCATCGTGGAGCGGCGGGTTCTCGACGGCGAGTGTGACAACGACGTCAGCGCAGGCGCAATACCGCGGCAGAGGAGCCCCTGTGGCGGCGGCCCAGATCGCGGATCTCGCCGTACCCAGATGGGCTTCGGCGAGCCGGCAGATCTGGTGAGCGTCTACAGGCGGGCATGGTGGGCCTGACGACGCCGGCCTAGGCACCATGGTGGTGCCATGGCCGGTCAGGCGGCGGCGACCTGGATTCTCCGTCCAGTCCCCGGCAGCGATGGCGGCGGTTCGTGTACAAGTTGCTTGATGGAGGTCCTCTGTTCAGATCCGGGTGAAAACCTGGCCAAGGCCGGCGGTTACGGCGCTGTTATGTGGCGTTTCCTTCTTGAAGGCATCGCCAAAGAGAAATTCAAGACAACTATCTCCTACCTCTGGAGGAAACCCTAGATCAGTAGATCGGATGACGGCGGCGCGTTGGTGTCGTTTCCTCCTTTGGGGCGTCATTTTTGGAGGCATACACGGGATCGAGGGACCAATGGGCGGCTTTCTTGGTGGAGCGGTGCTTCATCCTACAGATTGATGACGGCGGATCTCGGCGGCGTGTCGCAGTGGAGACTCGGCGCCCGATGTACGAGGATGGACTCGCGCAGGAGGACGACGCTGTTTGGCGTCGTTGTGGTGTCGATGGCAGAGAGACCTGGCACGGTAGATGCAACAATACAATTCTGAAGATAGATTGGTGGCAGGTGGCTGCGGCGGCCTCATACCCGGCAGGCGTCCTGGTTGAGAGTGCGCCAGACTGGTGGGTGCCCCATACCCGGTAGGCGTCCTAGTTGGGACCTCAGATCTTAGATGTTAGGTTTGGCTGTGAGGTCTGTTTGGTATTAGGCCCAGACTATCAGCATCCCTACATCAACTGGATAGGAGTAGCGACAGATGTTTGCCTTGACGGTGGCTTTAGTCTTACTATTATATGACTTTGTAAGGTCTTATGTGAATAATTAATAAAGTGACTGCATGCATCGTCCAAATGCAGAGGCCGGGGGTCCTCCTCCATTTCTATAAAAAGAAAGCGAAGGGTAGTGATGATATATACATTGAGGTACGATACAACTAGCAGCTGATGGGGCCAAATGGACGGATCAATTATTTGGAGATAATGAGATGCGGCGAGATGCTCCTGCCACTAATTGCTTGTTTTTTGTTTGTTTGTTTGTTCGTTCGTAGTAGTAAGTATACCGGCAAAGATATTTTTATCGGAAAACTTTGGATCTATTCATTATTTATCATCATTAGTTACTCCCACTGTCTCATGATATAAGAGCATTTTTTACATTACATTAGTGTCAAAAACGTTTTTATATTATGGGACAGAGGAAGTAGAAAACATTACATTCAGATCAATAGACGGCCGTATAACATATGTACACACTCTTTCTTTTGGACTCGATTTCTGGAAGAGTTGCCCAAGAGCCTCCTAGTCTCGCCGCCACCTCCGACGATGTCTTCTGGATCCGAGTGTCACGGTCTACAGAGTTTTGCGGTGGCCTTCATCGTCTCGTCCAGCATCGTCTTCTTCTCCGGATCGTTATCAGCATGCCATCGCCATATGCATGTCGGAGAAGGCGGAGGAACCTCCAAGGGCTGGGATGCATTTTCCTCTATAGCTCTAGGGGCGTGCTACATGTCCACTCGAAGATCTTTTTAAAAGATCAGTAAGGTTTGAAGTGTCGGATCTGACACGATGTTACGTCCGAGCATCATCCTCACTTTTAAAACAAAAGTCGTGTTGCGAGAACTTTTTTACAACAGAGATCATGTTGTAGAAACATTTGCAACAAAGGTTGTGTAACTGATTTTTTTTACAACAAAGAAACCGTTGCAGATTTGTTTTTGCAACATAAATCTTGTTGCATAAACGTCGCCACGTGGCGCAGCAGATGAGATCATATGACTGGTCGAGGGCTGGCAAAAACAGATGTGATTTCCCATAGCTCTATCACAGAAAAAAAAATAAAGCAGTAAGGATTGATTAGCTAAACGTCTTGTCGATGACATCCCCATCGTCATGTGGCATGTGCCCCATTTGGCACTCCAACCAATCACATGCGCGCTGCAATCATGCACTATTATTGCTATTGTCTTTTTTCTGAGTAAATGAAAGATATCGTGCTAGCATTATTATTGTACGGAAAGATAGGACCAAGATCATAACACCAGCTGATTAGCCACACCTCTACAGTGAATCATGCATGACAAAGTGTATCATTTTTCTTAACATCTGGCTTCCCCCATGATGCACGTCATGGGGCAATGAATTTAACCGTGCGCTTAGCCATCAACAACATGCTCTATATCTTACGGCACCTTCTTGAATTGAAATGACTTTCGGTGCTTTTTTTATTTGTTCGTGCCATGTTCATATTTGTCAAAAACTTTGTTCAGAGAACGTTAAAAAAAAATCTGCCCAGGAACCAACCAGGGTCTTAATTAGAAGCAAAGAAATGTAGAGCAGGCAGAGTGCCGGAACCTTTGTCTCATCAATATTCAGGGCTAGTACTATATCCGTTGCAACATGGTCGTCTAGGCAGATCCAGGGCCGGCCCTAAGCCATGGCGAGGAGTGCAGCCGCCTAGGGCCCAGCATGTCCAGGGGCCCACCCTCTCTGTGCACATGTATTGATACATTTGAAGGGAAAAAACTAAGGTAGCACTCGCAACCCATTAAGGATGGCGGAGCCAGCCATGAGATTAAATCCTAATTGCTTCGTTTTGTGTGAGACAGCGCCCCGGTTCGTTCTTCTTCCCGTCCAATCTTCTTCCTCTCCCAATTAATTGCACCAAGTCCCCAGGGGGCCGGGACCCAAGCGACGCTCATGAATGGATTTTTAGCTGTATCATCTCCTTAATTTCTTTGCCAGTGAGTTTTGTACTACTAGTAGATAGGTTCTTTCGTAAGTACCCAAGGCGACAAGGCCCTGGTGGTGACCTCCTTGGCACCGGCGACGAGCTGAAGATGAACCACATTTGGCTTGCCGCTAAGGCGTTGACACCAGCACCGGTCCATAGCTAAATTGTTCATCCTATGGATTGTCTGTCTTTTCTTGCTTATTGCGAATTATATGACGATTCTCTTGCATGAAATTCTTACACAAGTAATTGTTTCATGTTAAAGATGATCGACCATCACCACATTACCACATGACGATTAGATGTTGCTGGGGGTTTATCTTGTGACATTTCTCTACTGTTCTTGTATGGAAGGTGTTGTGTTTTTGTTCAAATTTCAAATTGCCACTTCTAGATAGATCATAAAATATTTGTTTAAAATTACTGTTGTGTCATATGGATAGTTTGAACGAACTTGCGGCTGCGATGTGCAGCAGCGAACATGGAGACGTAAGGTGTGACCGTAAGGCCCATTGTACCATGTTCGCACTAGGGCCTCCGAGATGCTAGGGCCGGCCCTGGGCAGATCCACCAATCTCTTTCGTCCAAATTGCACCCTGCAAACAAGAGAGTGGGATCAAAGTTAAAGTTGGTGCATCTGAAAATAAGATAAGCACTGTCACTTTCGTCTCGTCTGTGTCTATCCGGAGACTCTGTACGTGGTCCGCTATAGGGAAAGAACAGAAAGGCAAACCTCTGATCTCTCTGCCGAATATAAGGCCTTTCTCATTGGTATCAAACCTTTGTGCGCCTCCGCTGATCAAAGCGCCCGGGAGCTCGCAATTTGTTGCAACGACGGCCGATGCGCACAAGGTGTTTAATGAAATGCCCACAAGGTATGATTTCTTCGCTCTTTTTTTTGTCGGTGTTTTTTACATAAATGTATACATATGGATAGCTTAGTTTTCTTCTACATACTTTGTACTATCAATGATGACACATACATGTCAACAATGGGTGTTGGCTCCGACAATTCTCATTGGTATCAAACCAATGAAGTGTATGAAGATGATCATGGATTTGAGGTGGACGAGGATGGTGAGGGTATCGCTGATGCACCGAAAGGAAGAGCCGGCAACTACACCGTGGACGAAGACATCTTGCTATGCAATACATGGTTGCATGTGTCTATGGATGCCAACGTTGGAGGGGACCAAAGTAGAGATACATACTGATCGAGTCCGGATGAAGGAGCACTTTGATACACACAACAAGAGTGGAATCAACCGCACCGGTAGATCTCTTCGCTCCCGGTGGTCGACAGTCATGGGAGGCATGGGAGCACCATGGGCGGCATGGATGGCTTCGGAGCTACCATGGGAGACATGGGAGCATCTCCGGGTGAAATGGGTGGACACATTGCTTCCGGTGTGCCTCACATACGTTGGCATGAGCTGTTGGAGATCTTGCGAACACAATCCGAGCTCCCGATGACCATGCGGCGCTTGAAAGTGGAGAGGAGGAGGAAGAATCGTCTTCGGATGAGGAAGAAGAGGAGGAGGATGATGTGGCATGATTGTTGATGTGCCATTTGTTTGTGTGAACTTTTATTTGTCATGAACTTGGTTGGGTGCTTTTGAACTACGCCGTGCAATTGAACTATGCTATGTTGCTCCAACTCTTATTTTGCACACTTGTTAAATGTGTGAAATATCATCATATTGTATGTTTATCATATTCGCAAGCGCCGGATGCTCGCGTGTGTTGAAAAAAATGTTAAAAAAGAAAGGTCGTGATCTCACGTACGAGATGGATACGGATCCTTTTCTAAACCAACCGTGTCTATACGGCATTGATACACCACACCAGCACTGCCGTCGATTCGTCGCGTACTCCTGTGCGGGCCATGTGGCCCACGATCCACGATGGTGTGCTTTGGCTGCTTCGCTCATTGCACCATGGACGCGTGCGGCTGTAGGCGTTCCCAGCCATGGGCTGTGTGTGCTCGCGTGTCATATACGCGTACCACGACCACCGATTTGTTCTGGCCAGCGCAAGGGAACACGAGCAGCTATCTCATCTTTATTCCTCTCCCTACCAGGTACGACCCCATCTGATTTGGATGAGTTGTGACGTGTACATGAAGATCATACTCACCATCCTTACCATATTCGGGTTCATTTCGTAGGGACCTTACATGACGAACTGCGGAAAACACCATCAATGCTTGTTTATTTTCCATGTGTATTCATTAACGGTGTTTGGGTCAATGAACCCAATGCCATAGCGTCCACCTTTTCTCATTTCATACATCTTCATCCTGCATAATACCACAGAAAAGAATATAGTGAGGATAATTACAGGTAATGATTGATCAAAAGGATCACTACAGCTAGCTTAAGACTTAAATTACAGAAAGAAATCACTTACAGACAATAGCAACTGACGATAGATTTGTCGAGTGCGTCTTGATTGTATAACTGAAACAGTTCAGAATACTCAACGGTCATAGGTTTCTGATGGTAGTAATGATCCTTCTTGACTTGCACCATGAGGGACTCTCGATCGGATTTCTTGGTAATGTCCATGTACCATTGATGCAATTCATACATTCTCGTTGGGAGCTTCTTGACCTCTTCTGGCTTGACCAAAGGTTGGCCCCGGGCATATTTCCGTTTTATTTCCTCCTCTGTAAGCACATGCATGTCCTCGATCTCGAGGAGTTGTCCAACAGTGATGTTGAGAGTTTCAGCCTGCATTATATGCTCCTGGGTTATTACCACATCGTCCACCTCGGGAACGTGAACTGTTTACCCACAATAATATTGGGCGCGCGTACTATCACGTGTTGTTGGCGGCACAACAAGCGGGGGGATCGATTGTGCCACCTGTTTTCCCAGCTGGGCTACGGTTTTCCCGCATTTTTTGACAGCTGCTTGTTGTTTGCTCGAGCTCGAGCTCGCCTCCTTCTGTAGACGTTGTCGATGTAACTTCCTGATGTGGCGCTCATAGTCTGTGTCAACAGGCTTAGGAGCTGGTGCTTGAGCCATATGAATGAAGTGGTCAACTACTTCCACAGGCACTTTCTCCCTTGGCGGCGGTGGCGGTTTCGGTCCAAAATGGGCGTCGATTTCTGCCAGCACTATGGCATTTGTTTGCTCCTCGGTCCTGTCGTAAGCCCTCTCAGGAAGAGGAGTAGTGAGGTTTGGACCATATTTATATCGCTTGCTCCGCCTGTACTTCCTGTACTATGACCTCGACTCGTACCGCTACGCACCATAGCTGCGGGGTGTCTCTTCTGCGATTGCTTAGGCGGCGGAGACGGCTGACGGGGCTGAGTTGGACGAGGAGGAGTGGCCTGAAGCTGTGCCGGACTTGGAGGAGGAGTGGCCTGAGGTTGTGCCGGACTTGGAGGAGGAGTGGACATCTGATGTTGTGTCGGACTTGGAGGAGGAGTGGCCTGACACTTTGCCGGACTTGGAGGAGGAGGAGTGGCCTCACGCGTTGGTGGACTTGGAGGAGCGGGAGTCTGCTGACTCGGTGGCGGATTTCGACGAGGAGTCGGGTGACGCGGTGTCGGTGGCCTTCGAAAGATGATGCAATCCTTTCTCCATAGGATGATACGATGTTTGGCATCTCCGAGTGTGTGCTCCTCGTCACCTCCAGGAATGTCAAGCTCTAGCCCCGAATATTGGTCCACCACCTCATCAACCACGACACGAGCATAGCCTGCTGGAATCGGGTTGCAATGGAAGGTTGCATCGGGGGAATTTATATAAGCAACGCCGTCCGCCACATTCAAGGATATGTTCTTAATTTTGTAGTGTAGCTCGCAGTTAGTGTCGCCACATTCAAGGATATCTTCCTAAGAGCAGCGTCCTTGAGTTTCTGCACATCTGCTTCTGTGAAATGATCTGGTAGGGTGAAATGTTCCATGAGAGTATCCCAAAGCAGACTTTTTTGTCTGCCGTCGACAAAAGTAAGATCTGGACGTGGCTTTGCTGGCTCTCTCCATTCTTGAAGGGAGATCGGGAGTTGGTCCTTCACAAGAACTCCGCACTGACGAACGAACTTGTCCGCAATCTTCTTAGGTGCTAATGGTTCGCCATTAGGTTTGATTGCCTCGATATTATACTTTATGCCCTCCTTCAACTTTTTGTTCGGGCCTCATTTCGTCCTGTTGCCTGAAGATTTGCTCGATCCGGATGGCTGAAAGAAGAAAGATCGATTCGTTAATATATCTTCAACTCATTTAAAACATGTGATGATCACCAGATGCCTGCTTATATAAATATATATACCTCGCCGGTCTTTGTTGTTTCAGGATCAACATGTTCTTCATCATTGTCATAATCGTAGTTCATGACTTCATCCATTCGGTCTTCGCGATCGAATATCATATCACCCTCTCCGGTGTTGTTTAGAAATTCGGAGCCGTCATAATCTTCTTCATTCTAATCATCATCTGGCCCGCGTATGATATCGAACATGCTCTGTTCTCCCTCTCTGTCGGTATTGTCCGCCATAGCTTTTATTTAACTATGCCAAAAGAAATATAATCTCGAATAATAGATATAATCTCGAATACATCATCTCGAATAATAGATATAATCTCGAATACATCGTCTCGAATAATATATAATCTCGAATACATCGTCTCGAATAATATATAATCTCACATACATCGTCTCGAATATTATATATTGAATACATCACTGGCTAAGTAGCTAATAAAGATCGAATACTACAGAAGAATCTAGGACACTCGCGGTTCTTGCGGCTCGGGCGGTGGACACCCAAAGAGAAGGAACCCTCACAGGATCATAGCTGAAGTGAGATCCCTGAAGAAACTGCCAGGTATTGGAGAACCTGCCGCCCTCTAACGCAACCATGTAGCGATGGACGTACTCGTCCTCCTCCCTGACACGGCGACGTACCACCTCCGGCGGGGCCGGCTCCCTCCGCACCAAAACTGGCCCACGCGAACGCCACCAAACGAGATCAGGGTCGACGACGGGACCCGGGGCCGGGTTCCTCATCAAGCGGCGTGCCCCTCCAGGCAGCACCTCCTAGTGCCAGCCCGGCGGAGCCCAGTCCCGGACATGGGTCAGTCGGACGTCGTCGCGGACGGGTCGACGGCGAGGATGCGGGCCGGGCATCGTTGAGAACAAATACTAGCTATATGCCCGCAAAAAGTAACATTTTTTTAATGATTGGATTTTGATAACTAAAATTTCTAACATTTCTATATAACTAACATTTCTATAACATTTCTAACAATGTTATATATAACTAACATTTCTATAACATTTCTAATATTTCTATAACTAAAAAACAGAAAAAAAATTATAACATTTCTATATATATAACTAACATTTGTATAACATTTCTAATATTTCTAGAACTAAAAAAAAGAAAAATTTCTAACTTTTTTATAACTATTTCTATAACTAAAAAACAGAAAAATTTCTAACAATTCTAACTTTTTTATAACTATTTCTATAACTAAAAAACAGAAAAATTTCTACCAATTCTAATTATTCTAACAATTCTAACATTTCTAACTATTCTAACAATTTCTAACAATTCTAACAATTTCTAACAATTCTAACTATTCTAACAATTCTAACATTTCTAACTATTCTAACATTTCTAACTATTTCTAAAAACAGAAAAATTTCTAACAATTTCCAAAAAACAGAAAAATTTCTAACTATTTGTATAACTAAAAAACAAAAAATGTATGTGTGTGTGTGTGTGCGCTCACCGGCGAGGCGAGAGGCGACGGGGGGCGGCGACGGGGACGGCGACGGGCGCGGCGACGACGGGGATGACGACGACGGGGACAGGGACGGGGCGGCGACGACGGGGACGGGGACGTACGGGCCGGGGCGGCGGCGACGACGACGGGGATGTATGGGACGGCGATGACGGGGACGGGGACGACGCGGGACGGGCCAGGACGGGGCGGCGGTGACGACGGGGACGGGGACGACGGGGCGGCGACGAGGGCGGGGCGGCGACGAGGGATATGGAGACGTACGGGGGCGGGGGGCGACGGTGCAGAGGAGAAGAAGCAAATGAGAAACTGAAATTTTTGTAAGTGTTGTTTATATAGGAGGGGTCTTTAGTACCGGTTGGAGCCACCAACCGGTACTAAAGGCCTGTTTTGGCCAGGCCAAGCGGCGGGAAGGCACCCCCTTTAGTACCGGTTGGTGCCACCAACCGGTACTAAAGGGGGTCCTTTAGTACCGGTTGGAGCCACCAACCGGTACTAAAGGGGGTGCGCTGGCGCAGGTGCGGTCCGGCAAGTTTAGTCCCACCTCGCTAGCCGAGGGGCGTCCACACTTGTTTATAACCCCCCGTGCAGTAGCTCTCTCGAGCTCCTCTCCAAAGCAGGCCTACTGGCCCTATATCATCTGTGCTGCCCTGTGGGCCTACAGGGCCTTTGCGGGCCTACGTCCTGACCCAACAACAGGTTGGATTTCTAGTCGTATGCAGGCTGCTCTGGCCTAGTAAGCGGGCTTTTTTATTTTTGAGTTTTTTTTGTGTATTTAGAGTTTCTTTGTGAATATTTTTTCTTTAGGTACAAAAAATTACAAACTTTCTGTTAGTGCCCGAAGTTTTCAAATTTGAATAGTTTAAATTTTAAATTATTTGAAATTAGTGTGAATCACTAGTTTGTGAATAACTTAACTTTAAAAATCAGTAAAGGCATGAAAGAATTTGTTTGCACATAAAATTTCTTCGCGTTTCAAATGCCAAAACACATAACTACCCTAACTATTACAGAGATTCCCTTCTGGGTGTGAAATACAGAAGAAAGTGATGATAGTGAAACCGATCACATCCCAGATCTTTGGGTGTGAAACTTTTTCTTCGCGTGTGTCCCTTTGCGCCGTAACCATGAAAAATCTTCATCATTTAACGGGATGCTCGGGTCAATATTCACTGTGAATGGAGCAATTTCATCAAACTTTTCATAATCTTCTGACTTGTCTGTCTTGTCATCCACTCCCACGATGTTTCTCTTCCCAGAAAGAACTATGTGCCGCTTTGGCTCATCGTACGATGCATTCGCTTCCTTATCTTTTCTTTTTCTTGGCTTGGTAGACATGTCCTTCACATAGAAAACCTGTGCCACATCATTGGCTAGGACGAATGGTTCGTCTGCATACGCAAGATTGTTGAGATCCACTGTTGTCATTTCGTACCGCGGGTCTTCCGTTACCCCGCCTCGTGTCATATTGACCCATTTGCACCGAAACAAAGGGACCTTCAAACCATGTCGATAGTCAAGTTCCCATATGTCCTGTATATAACCATAATATGTTTCCTTTCCCGTCTTGGTTTCTGCATCAAAGTGGACACCACTGTTTTCGTTGGTGCTCTTCTTATCTTGGGCGATCGTGTAAAATGTATTACCATTTATCTCGTACCCTTTGAAAGTCATTATATTCGAAGATGGTAACTGGGACAGCAAGTACATGTCATCTTCAATAGAGGTGTCATGCATGGTACGTGTCTGCAACCAGCTAGCGAAACTCCTGGTTTGTTCACGTGTAATCTAGTCATTAGACCGCTCCGGGTGTTTGGAACGTAGCAAATTCTTGTGTTCATCCATATACGGAGCCACCAAGGCGGAATTCTGTAGAACTGTGTAGTGTGCTTCAGTGAGAGAATGTCCGTCCATACATATTATTTGTTCCCCTCCTAGCGTGCCTTTTTCATCCAGTCTTCCCTTATGCCGCGATTCAGGAACACCAATCGGCTTAAGGTCAGGAATATAGTCAATACAAAACTCAATGACCTCCTCATTTTCATGGCCCTTGGAGATGCTTCCTTCTGGCCTAGCACAGTTATGACCATATTTTTTTAAGACTCCCATGAACCTCTCAAAGGGGAACATATTGTGTAGAAATACAGGACCCAAAACATTAATCCCTTCGCATTGGTGAACTAGGACATGGGTCATGATGTTGAAGAAGGATGGTGGGAACACCAACTCGAAACTGACAAGACATTGCACCAAATCATTCTCTAACCTTGGTATGATTTCTGGATCGATTACCTTCTGAGAGATTGCATTGAGAAATGCACATAGCTTCACAATGGCTAATCGAACGTTTTCCGGTAGAAGCCCCCTCAATGCAACCGGAAGCAGTTGCGTCATAATCACGTGACAGTCATGAGACTTTAGGTTCTGGAACTTTTTCTCTGCCATGCTTATTATTCCCTTTATATTCGACGAGAAGCCAGACGGTACCTTAATACTGAGCAGGCATTCAAAGAAGATTTCCTTCTCTTCTATGGTAAGAGCGTAGCTTGCATGACCCTGATGTATGCCGTCTTTTCCGTGCATACGTTGCTAGTCCTCCCGTGCCTCAGGTGTATCTTTTGTCTTCCCATACACGCCCAAGAAGCCAAGCAGGGTCACACAAAGATTCTTCGTCACGTGCATCACGTCAATTGCGGAGCGGACCTCTAGGTTTTCCAATAGGGCAGGTCCCAAAATATAGATTTCTTCTTCCACATGGGTGCGCGTCCGTCAGCGTCATTTGGAACAGGTTGTCCACCGGGACCCTTTCCAAAGACCACCTTCAAATCCTTGACCATATCATGTACATCAGCACCAGTACGGTGGCGAGGCTTCGTCCGATGATCCGCCTCACCTTTGAAATGCTTGCCTTTCTTTCTTACGGGATACCTGCTCAGAAGAAATCGACGATGTCCCAGGTACACATTCTTCTTACAATTAGCCAAATATATACTGTCGGTATCGTCCAAACAGTGCGTGCATGCGCGGTATCCCTTGTTTGTCTGTCCTGAAAGGTTACTGAGAGCAGGCCAATCATTGATGGTCACGAACAACAACGCCTTTAGGTCAAATTCTTCCCCCATGTGCGCATCCCACGCACGTACACCTGTTCCATTCCACAGTTGTAAGAGTTCTTGAACTAATGGCCTTAGGTACACATCAATGTCGTTGCCGGGTTGCTTAGGGCCTTGGATGAGCACTGGCATCATAATGAACTTCCGCTTCATGCACAACCAAGGAGGAAGATTATACAAACATAGAGTCACAGGCCAGGTGCTATGGTTGCTGCTCTGCTCCCCAAAAGGATTAATGCCATCTGCGCTTAGACCAAACCATACGCTCCTTGCGTCATCTGCAAACTCCTTCCCGTACTTTCTTTTGATTTTTCTCCACTGCGACCCGTCAGCGGGTACTCTCAACTTTCCGTCTTTCTTACGGTCTTCTTTGTGCCATCGCATCGCCTTGGCATGCTCTTTGTTTTAGAACAAACGTTTCAATCGTGGTATTATAGGAGCATACCACATCACCTTGGCAGGAATCTTCTTCCTGGGGCGCTCATCCTCGACATCACCAGGGTCATTGTAGCTGATCTTATAGCGCAATGCACCACATACCGGGCAAGCATTCAAATCCTCGTACTCATCGCGGTAGAGGATGCAATCATTAGGGCATGCATGTATCTTCTGCACCTCTAACCCTAGAGGGCAGACAACCTTCTTTGCTTCGTACGTACTCTCGGACAATTCGTTGTCCTTTGGAAGCATATCCTTTATCATTACCAGCAACTTTCCAAATCCCTTGTCAGATACACCATTCTCTGCCTTCCATTGCAGCAATTCCAGTGTGGTGCCCAGCTTTTTATTGTCACCTACGCAATTCGGGTACAACAATTTTTTGTGATCCTCTAACATGCACTGCATCTTCTTCTTCTCCAAATCACTTGCGTAGTTTTTCTTTGCATCGGCAATGGCCCAACCTAGATCATCAACGAGCTCATCTGATGCCTCTTCTTCAGCTTCTCCTCGCATTGCCGGCTCAGCTTCTTCCCACATTACCGGCTCAATTTCTTCCCCCATTGTTGTATCATCGTATTCAGGGACCCATGGCCAGGATAGCTGTCGTCGTCCTCTTCTTCTTCATTGTCTTCCATCATAACCCCTCTTTTTCCGTGCTTGGTCCAAACATTATAGTGGGGCATGAAACCGGACTTAAACAGGTGGACGTGAATGGTTCTTGACGTAGAGTAATTGTGACCATTCTTATAGCCAGCACATGGACAAGGCATAAAACCATCTGCCCGCTTGTTTGCCTCAGTCGCAAGCAGAAAAGTATGCACGCCCTCAACGAACTGGGGAGAGCATCGGTCATCGTACATTCATTGCCGGCTCATCTTCATTACACAACACCGAATAGATCAAATTAATACAAGTTCATACATAAAGTTCATACAACACTTAAATGCAACAAACAAATAACTCTCTAGCTAAAGAATTTAAATGCAACAACAAATGCGATCAAGATCGCAACTAAGGTAACAATGGATCCAACAGCATAATGATACCAAGCCTCACTATCGATGGCATATTTTCTAATCTTTCTCGTCTTCAAGCGCATTTTCTCCATCTTGATCTTGTGATCATCGACGACATCGGCAACATGCAACTCCAATTCCATCTTCTTCCCCTCAATTCTTTTCAATTTTTCTTTCAAGTACTCATTTTCTCTTTCAACTAAATTTAACCTCTCGACAATAGGGTCGGTTGGAATTTCCGGTTCACATACCTCCTAGAAAAAATTTCTATGTCAACTTGATGGGCATAATTTGTCATAAACATGAAATGCAACTAGTTTTAAAAGAGAATATATATACCACATCCGAATCATAACGAGGACGAGGGCCGACGGGGACGGATATCAAAACCATGGCACTATATGTATAACAAACAACGTACGGGTAAGGTAATTATACGAGTAACTATATATCCAAATCACACAAACATCAAATTTTATATAAAATTTCATGAACAAGAGGCTCACCACAAGGTGGTGCCGGCGACGGGACGGTGCGGGCGATCGACGGTGGTTACGACGGAGATTTAGAAGGCACTAAGTAAACCACACCTACATATGCAAACTAAGTGTTATTTTTGACCTCAAATTGCATATAAATCAAATACTAGCACACACACACACACACACACACACACACACACAGATATATATATATATATATATATATATATATATATATATATATATATATATATATATATATATATATATATATATATATATCCTCCCAAATTACTAAACTCAAAAATCAATCACTATATAAAGCATTGCACGAGCTAATCTAGCAATGAGAGATGAAAGGACAAAGTTGCTAACCTTTGTGATGATTTGAATGGATGGGGGCCTTCAAATCTTGACAAATTTTGGGCAAAATGTGTGATGAGCTTGAGAGGAAGAGGGGAAGAACAGAGAGGAGAGGGGAAAGGGGAAGAACAGAGCGAGCTCGGGTGCACGAAGGGTCTATGTAGGACGACCTTTAGTACCGATTCGTGCCAAGAACCGGTACTAAAGGGGCTGGAGGGGCCCCAGTCTGACAACATCCTGCCACCACTCTCATTAGTACCGGTTCGTGGCACGAACCGGTGCTAAAGGTTTGCCACGAACCGGTACTAATGAAAGCGGCCCGGCTAGCCGTTGAAACCGGCACTAATGTATACATTAGTGCCGGCTCAAATACAAACCAACACTAATGTGCTTCACGTCTGACCCTTTTTCTACTAGTCGAAGCTCGGGTGCTAGTCATAGCTTACTCACTGTTGGATGTCCCGAAGCAAATGTTTGAGGGGCCGACGCGTTTTGTGAAAATTAAGAAAGCAAGGCGTTATGAAGGAAAATTTATGTTGGAGGTGGTGGAGATGCAACTCACGATGATGTATCACCTTTTGTACACCAAGGCTGCGGTGGTTCACACGTGGTACGGCTTGTTGGTCCGTATCATCTCGCTGCCCTTCATTGTCGCCGCACTCCAGCTGTTCCATGACGCATTGAGTGACAAAGAAGAAGGTTACAGGAGATCAGATGTCCTTGTCACCAAAGTTTTGCACACTGGTGCCGTCGTCCTGGAGAGCATGTCGATGTTAAGAGCGGTGTTCTCCATGTGGACAGCAGCCCTGCTATATGAACGGAAATGGTATAGATTTGGCTGTGTGGTTCAATTAGTTGAGCGGTTGTCCGTCATTTGGCCAATGGTGATACTTTTACAAAGGGAAGGCTATTGGTCGGGACACATGCGGCAACATGACTTGTTCAAGGTATTCTACCACACTGACTAGAGTAGAGTAGAGGCAGCATAATCGCGGAAAAGATGGGACGGGAGGACCCGTGGGACTCCCCTTTCTACTCCTGGTCCACCTGCGTTCCAGGAGCTATCATCGGCAACCACGGTATTGGAACTTGGAACTAGTGTCCACAACAACTGAAGATGGCATGATTGACATCACGGAATCACGGGGCCGGAATGCCCTAATGAGACACAACCTCTCCTTAGGGGAGGACCTGGCATGGTGCATGGGATTGGATCTAGATGGGTGGCTCTTCGTTGGCTTAAATGAACCAACCAATGTGAGTGTCTTTGATGTTTTTCAGAGAGAGAAATTATGCCTTCATCACATTCTCCCTACATTTATACTGATGCTGTACTTGCTTATGTGTCAATTGACAGGTCCATACATATCTGTTTCCAAGTTGGATTGGGGATGCACGCATATCTACGTAGATGATAAATCCCAAACGTTCGGATTTATCGGGTTCCTGTCTACGGAAACTGGTATATATCTCCAACGGTGTGGTATTTATTAAGAGAGAAGAAGACTGGAGTAGAAGCACCAGAGATTTCCCCATTTGAGTCCTTCCTTCTACTGTCTTCAAATCAGAACTTCTTGAATATTTCTCCGATTTGCAACAGTGTTGTAGGTTCTGCCGTTCTGGAATCATTGTTATCGGATATTTTTCTCCAGTTTCACAGTTGTCAGATATCTTTCTTCCAGATTCATGCTAGCATGTTAATTGTTCTTTATTCTCCTCCGATTCATTGCTTAGTTGGGTTCTGCTGCCTCATTTGCCAGTAATCCCAGATAAGGAAGGTTACTGACTTGTTGTAATTCTTTGATAGGTTCACCTTTTCTTTTTTACATTTACTTGCCCTGTTTCAGCCACCGCAAAAATGTTGAGCCATACACGCCTACTGAATTTATAGTATTATTTGAGCTTGCTTGATCACCTCCAGTGCTTAAATGTCGTGGTGAACATACAAGAAGCACGAATCTATCAAAAGGGAGGCTAGTGAGAAACTTTTTCCAAACAAATGACGCGTGTGCACAATCACTTGTCTCTCTCCAAAAACAGAGAACATAATCTCCCCAATACAAAAGGAACAGTCACTTGTCTCTCTCTAGCAACTCTTCTCCCTCAAAAAATGGCAAATACGACGACGCATCTAACAGGCTAGTTGGTCATGCAACAACAACTCTGAGACCAACATGGTCTATTTGTTGGGCTCGCCCGTCTGCCGGAGATTTAACCAACTATACAGAAGCCATATGAATGCATAAAAAAAATTGTTAGCCGATGGAGATGGGCAGATATTGGTTACCAACCATGATTATCATCATAGCTCGGCGGTAATGCTAACCACAATTGTTGTGCATGGACGGAGATTTAGTCAGGTTTTGGTGTATCGTACTGCTTCAAGTAAAAAAAATAAACACCTAGAAGAATAAATTCCAACTAGCTACTTATGTTGTTGACTGAAAATGAAAGAGAGAGACTGGTGAGCTCATATTGTCATATTAGTAAATAATGCCAAGGTCATATGTCTCACTGTTATTTGATCTGACCTACATATGCACATGGGACATGTGAATGTTCTCTGGCCACATTCAGTAATGCCGGGAGCTCAGCTCCTTGAATTTTCTTCCTTTTCTTTGCAAGGCAAAGGATATATCAGGTTACCATTAGACTACTAGTATATATCAAGAATGAGTCCCTACTCAGTAAATGGTTATTCAAACTTCTTACTGAGGATGGTGTTTGGCAAACCATGTTGCGCAACAAGTATCTAGGCCAAAAGGCGGTGTCCCAGGCATTTTGGAAACCCGGCGACTCAAACTTTTGGGCTGGCCTAATGGCGGCAAAAAAACATCTTTTTCACTTTGGGTCTTTCGCGATAAAGCACAGGTCGAAGATTCGTTTTTGGGAAGACATATGGCTAGGCAATGCCAGTCTCCGAGAACAATATCCAGCCTTATACAACATTGCTCACGATAAGAATAATACTATTGCGTAGGTGCTCAGTTCATTCCCGCCAAATATTTCATTCAGGCGGGATTTGATTGGCCCCCGACTTGTGTCATGGCATGATCTTTTATCCAGGCTAGATTCGATTAACCTGACACAAGGCCGGGATGTGTTTCGCTAGAACCTTACTACATCTGGGTCTTTCACTGTAGACTCTATGTACCGTGCGCTCACACATTCTGAGGTACCAGTGAGTAATAACAAGAAAATTTGGAAGTCCAAGATTTCACTAAAAGTGAAAATTTTCATGTGGTATCTTCGTAGGGGAGTGGTGTTAACCAACTGGCTAGGGAGTAAGAGGTGTTGTTTTTGTACTCCTGACGAGACAATCAAACACCTCTTTTTTCAATGCAAGTTTGCATGTTCTACGTGGCCAGTCATCCAAATAGCGTGAAATTTGCATCTGCCCAAAAGTGTTGCCAATATATTTGGTCATTGGTTGGACGGTATTCCAAATAGTTTCAAAACGCTAATAAGGGTGGGAGCGTATGCCTTAATTTGGTCGCTTTGGCTATCTAGAAACGATTTGGTTTTTAATGGAAAAAATGATTCTCCTATGCAGTTTATTTTCCGGTGTACGCACTCGCTACGTATGTGGTCTATTCTACAACGACCGGAGTACCAATCGCTGTTCATGGCGATGTGTATGCGATTGGAGCAGGTGGCTATGGAGGTTTTTTTCTGACATGTGTGGTAGCATAACCTACGGATCGATCCACCACCTCCTTCGACATAGCATAGTGTCGGCCTATAGGACTTTATTGTTGCCGATTTGTCGGTTTTTATTTGATGATTTTTTGTCAGACTTTAAGATTTGGCTGTGTGCATCCTAATTATGCAGAGGTCGGGTGTTACTCATAATAATTTGTACCGCTTGAATGCTACATTTTGAGATAATAAAATCGCCCTTTATCACACAAAAACATAATGATTTGTACCGAAAAAAATCTCGCTCGGATGTGTGCATGTAGCCTCTGTATCACACAAAAACAAAACAAAACGAAGATGAAGCATAGCCTCAATGACATTTGAGGTTGTGCGCAAAAACAGTGAGAAAAAGTAAAGGGAAAAGGAGATTCCCTCGGCGGGACTTGAAACAATGGTTTACTATCTAAATAATGTTGTAATATTTCGGACCGCCAATGTGATGTGAATCAACATCGATGATGCCTACACTTCTGATGTACACTATACTTCGAGCACCTGGTTCACCCTGCTAAGCCAAACTTCTTCGTATGTCACAGGAAGTGCAGTGCAGTCTGCACCTTCCTCACATTGGAAATTGGACCACGTCTCTGGACCTTCTCTCGCTCTCCTACCTCACTGTGGAGACCCGTGGAAGTTGTCGTCTAGTTTGCCCAGCGGAGCTCATGACATTGAGGACAACGCATCAGCAGGGCGGCTATGGTCAGGCTGGGTAGTAGTGTGAATTAGAATGTAGCCTCGAATTCTTGATGCCTACCAAGCCTACAAAACCCATGACCAATGACATACGTGTCATGATTTTTTGTGTTCCTCTAAAAGCATGACTATATATATTTACGACATAAATATTTGGCCGGTGCACCATGAGTTAAGGTCTCCACAGGAGCACAGGTATGTCATGTGCAAGATTCACAGCTAGGATTCTGAGGAGAAAATTGAGAGAACCCAAGCTGATATATGTTGACTAAGATACGAGTATCATATTGACAGTAAACGAAAAAAAAACTTATGAACAATTATAGCTCTCTCTCTTTTTTGGCGCACCTACCCACTGTGTAAGTCATCATAGAGCATATGAGGAGGGGTGAGATTAAATGGTTGGGAGTAGATTTGGTATGTCCTTGCAAGAGGACCAGAAACTTGTGGCGGCGCGGAGTGTTGAGTTTATTGAGAAATATATATGATTTATTCAAACACAAGAACCATTACAGGTACAATGCTCTCAATAAAAAATAAAAGAAAATACTAAATAACGCATTAAACTAAGAATTATAATGAAATATCTGAGACACATTTTGGAGGCGTCAACATAAAAAAACTCCAATTAGACTGGAGCTGTGACACCACTGCACATACAACTGCACGAACTTGATTGTTGATATAGCTTTCAGAAAGCCCCATGATTCGCCCATCTAAAACAATGGAAAGCCGTGAAAGATGAGCGGACTTTGGTCAAGTATGATCCTTAGAAGTGCAAGCTCTTGAACCATAAGATATATAGTGTCGAGGAAAAACTCCAGCTAAAAAAACAATCAAACCAACAAAAGCACCAAGACACAAAGATAAATACTGAACAAAACCAAAAGAGCGTTCACACGACGACACAAGTCTAAAATCCGCAAGAGCAATTGTGCCAAACCTAAGGAGAAAACATAACTGTAGCTCCTTGTGGTCATCCAGTAAAGTATTTCCTCGGAAGTGGAAGAACCAGATGACCATTTTAGGAAAATTAGCAGCTGTACTAGGAAACATAATAAGTATTACTAAGCAACTTAATAGCATTATTAGCTGATAGAACCAATGTTGCTTGCAAATTCATAAGAACTAATACACATGTCATTTAGAGACATTAAAACTGAGCACTAATACAGCCATCTCGGGCCATCATCATTTTCAGCCGTCGGATCTGCTATTCTGGACGCTCTTGGCCGTTGGATGCACCTTCAAGGCAGCTTGGAGCGTTACACGGACTGCCCAATGCTCCGATAACAAAATCAGCGCTCCGTTGTTGTTTGGGCCTGCTGGGCCAGTATCATCCAATTTTTCTCCATGGATTCACAAGGATTAAAAAATGCACGCCTCGCCCGCCTAGTCAATGGCAGTGTGACCTCATGCGGCGATGTCAGGGTGCAGCGAATCATCGCTATCGATTCAAGTCCAGTAGTCGGAGATAGAGCAGGAAAATTAATGTTGCCAGACATTAATGGCGTGGTGGGTAATTGCATGCCCTTTGGTCACTTGGGCATGCCTCAACTTCATCTTCTCCGCTCCATCCTCTCCCTACTCTCCCAGTTCTTTCTCCCTCAAATCTGAAACTCACCTTTATTGATTCTATTTTTTCTACTCGCTAATGCAGATGCTATTAGTTGTGATGGATCCGAGCTCATCTTCACTGATGGACCTGTCGAGAGGCAGCAACAATGGTGGGCATGAGGCCGCAGCAGCGGCGGCGGCGACCTGCCCGGTGGAGATGACGAGAGGCGACCATGGTGGCGGCTCCCGCGCGAGGATCTTCTCGACCACCTTTGTCGCCAACTCGCAGCAGGCCCGATCCGAACATTATTTCACAGGCCGTCTCGTGCAGATCCATCCATTTTGAATTGGCCTCATCCTCCCGAGATTCTTGATGCCTCCCGAGCCTACAAGACCCACGACCAACGGTACATTTGCGTTCCTCTTATTTTGCTCTGCATGTGAAAGCGCAACTATATATATATAGTTAGCCGGCCTAATAAGCAAGGTCTCCACACGGGTACATATGTCGTGTGCTATGGTTAGTATGAGCGAAATGAGACAAGTGGAGGTGACATATATTAATTCATATCCTCGTGTGACCTTGATTGTAAGAGAGAGAAAATCTTCTGAATAATTATAACTCCCGTTGGTTTCGCACAACTATGCACCGTGCAAGTAACTCTATAGCATGTGTGGAGGGGAGAGATGAAGTGGACACGTGTACCATTGGTATGTCTTTGCACGAGGACCGGTAACTTACGGTAGTTATGAGTTTGTATAAAATATTTTGCACAACCCCACAATTTTAATATTATACTTTTTATATCTTTTTGCTAAACTGTCTTAATGGCTCATCTTTATTTTATTTTTAATGGGTTGTGATTCACTCGTTGCTTCATCTTCACTCTATTTTATTTTTGTGTGAGAGTCCGAATGCATCCATCATCCAGGGCATCATTATCTTAATTGCATGCTGCCATAAGTTCTCGGTCCCCTTGCAAGGGCATACTAATACTACTGGCGATCTCTTCATTTGCCCCATGCTCTAAGATTACTTGCGTGGTGGGTGGGTGTGCTCTAAAATAATGAGAGTTATACTTGTTCATATGTTTTTTTCTCTTACGATCAAGCCCACACTCATATCTGACTCCATATATATCACACTGCTGCTGAACTCAGAGAACCACCCTGCTAAACCAAACTTGTTATTTTGTTTTTGTTTTTTAAAGGTCGTCAAACTGAGCCTCGTTGCACATAGCTATATATTAGTAAGACTGCAAAATCCAGCAGCCGAGAAACATTGACCCAAAATAAAGCAAAAATAAAACACGAGGTTGCATGTCTCGCAACATTAACTCCAACAGATAGTTACTAACCCTATGAGGTTACAAAAAATACACAATTCCTAGTCTACGCCTTCAAGAAGGAAGCGCCGCATGTGCGCCGGTGACGACGAGTCCAACCCAACATTGAAATCAGGATTCTCATCCCCAAAGTTAACCTTCAATCCACCACCTTCTGCAAGGACACGATCGGTCACACATCGATACTGCCTAATGAGAGATATTATGTTTCCACTGGAGTGCATAAACTCGTCGTTGAAGCCATCAGTATCATCATCCCTTGTCCGGCTACCGACTCCTCGATAACTGCATACCTCCATAGAAGACACCAGGAAGACAAAGACGTCCCATACCGCCTGCCTCCTGCCACTATTGCACCACCTTTGATCCAACATCAACAGGCTAAACACGACACCCCCGCCAGAGCCACCGTGCAGCACCTGTTGGTAGTAGGCATGACTTGACGCCTCTGCATTAGGCGTCATGCGTGGAATCCGCCGGTTTCTTTACCTGTTGACGACATGCATTGCTCGACGTCTCCCAAAGAGACATATGTGTCACCTGTCGAGCTGCGTTGAACCTGGTCTGTTGATGGAGGGGATGTCCCATACCGCCGCCAGCCTCAGAAAGGCAATCACCACATCAAGATCCAGTCTTCGAGTCGCCCACACGACCATGGAGTCCACACTGTCGACGAAGAGGGGTCGCCGCCCCGATTCCAAGCGCGATAGGAAGCACCAACAGTCGCAGTAGCCACTGTTGTCGCCCATACAACGGCAACCGCCACTGCGACCACTAGATCCGAGAACTATAGGGCCCGAATCACACACGTGTGTCCCTTGGTCAGCCACGCTCGGCCTGCTGTCACATTGACGAGCATGCCACTACTAGATCCGCATCCGGGACAATAGCCGCTGCGAATTCCCTCTTTGGCCGCCACACCGAAGTCCATAGATTAGGGAGAAATTTCGCCAGATCCAGACCAACGGGAGGGAGGTTCACCTCCTGGTAAAAGACAGGTCACACCGGCGCCGCGAGCCGCTGCTCCCTGGCAGCGTAAACAGGTCACACCGGCGCCGCGAGCCGCTGCTCCCCGGCAGCTGCCGCATGACCGACCACGCCACCGCAGTGCCGCTCCGCACGCCCACTCCACATGAGCCGCACACCCGCGCAATCTCGCGCAATGATGGGGGCGGCAGGTGCCTCGCCGCCACCTTCCTTGGAGCCAACCCATGCTTTGCCAGGGGGACCCTCCGGCGGCGGTGAGACAGGAAGGAAGGGAGAGGGAGTCTTGTCTACTAGGGTTTGGAGAGCCTACAAGTCATCGAGATATAGGGAAGGTCGTCGTGATACAAACTTTTTGGTATGTTACAGGAAGTACCAGTGCAGTTTGCACGTTCATCACATTTTACTACATCTCGGGGACCTTTTCCCTCGACTACTAGAAATCCTTATAGTTGCAACACAGAGACTAAAACAGCGGAGGCAGGGTATAGGTAAACACAATTGCACATGTATGAAACTTAAAACACTCTAGTCACAGGGTGCGCCAGCAGTGCCATCAGTGGTTTTTGCGCCATCTTTTTATCGAAGCTTCTGATCTTCTTCGGCGGTGACTGTTTTGGCAAGCAGCAATGCTCAACTGGTGTGAATGGGCTGAGCGTAGAGAGCTTCATTTTCCACAGGTGCACTGGCTAAACCATCATGTGCCAGGAGGCAGTACCGTGATACATTTGTTAGTGAAGACTGTCTGAAAGCACCCTTGTGTTCTTTGACGGTGTCAATCAGTCCACCATCAACTGAAATGGTGCCAGGATAAGAGAATAGACCATCTAGGAGAAAAATCCTATTCTTGGTTGTTTGAATGAGTGTGTAGCCTCCCATTCGTGATGCCTCCCGAACCTATATGACCCATGTGTCATCCTATTTTTATTGATCTGCGTGTGAATGAGCAGCTATATATATCCACAACATATATGGCGTACCATCAGCTAGGTCTCCGCCCGGGAACGTATGTCATGTGCTATGGTTCTGAGGAGAGAAATTAGAGACGCGAAGGTCATATATATTGACTCATATACCTGTGTGATCTTGATTGGAAGAGAAAAACAACTTCTGAACTATTATAGCTCCCGTTAATTTCGCACAACTACACATTGTGCAAGTAACTCTAGAGCATGTGAGGAGGGGAGAGATGGAGTGGACGTGTGTACCATTGGTATGTCCTTGCACGAGGACCGATAACTTATGGTAGTGTTGAGTTTGTATCAAGTATTTTCAACGACCCAACAATTTTAATGATTGATGAATGTATTACTGCTTGTTATAGGGAAAAGACTTATAGATGAGCTCAAATTTGTGGCAGGCACTGTAAGAAATCAACCACTGTTTTTTTAAATAGCAGTTGTGGGTAATAAAAACTACCTGCAACTGCTTCATGCACGGTAGTGATGGGTAGTGAGGTGGGTAGTATTTACTACCCACCACTCATATACACTTCCCAAATTGCCCAGGGGATGAAAGCAACAGTGGCAGGCGCTTGAAAATTGCCCGTCACTGCTTTGCCTTGCAGCAGTGGCAAGCAAAAATATGCTCGCCTCAACAATATTTCAGCAACCCGCACCATTCTTTTCAGAATTTCCAATAGTTTGCCATGGCAGGCAACGTTGCCTGCCCGACACACATATCTTTTGTACAAAAAATCCTTCAAAATTAATATTTACTATACCTAGTATAGTGGCTAAATTTGAGCACGGGGCTTTGTATGGTGGGTATAATACCTGGAAAAAGTTTGAAGTTGAAATGCTTTAGAAAAATGGAGCATGTGTGGGAGGCGGCGATTTCCGCTCGAAACCCAGACACTTCGCACGAGAGTGCGTAGTTTGTACACTAGGTGCATCAAATTTTTGCCATAACACTCTCAAATTTTTACCACACCCCACGGGGGTCCAATGAAGACACCATGTCAAGTTTCATTCTTTCATAACTTGTTTGCATGCTATTTCCTACCAAGAGTGTTGTCATGTTTATTGGCCGAAAATCTGTTAATGCTTCAAAAATGACAAACGAATTCAAAAAGTGTCCAAATTTGAGCACGAGGATTTGGGTGGTGTGTATTAAACATCAAACGAATAAGTTAAAATGCTTTGAGAAAATAAGTCGTGCTTGGAAGAAGGTAGTTTCTGTTTACACTTCGCACAAGTGTTTAGTTTGTATACGAGGTATATCACATTTTTGCCGTAACACTCTGAAGTTTGTACACGAGGTGCGTCAACTCGTGCATCAAGAACACCTCAAAAGAGTGATGTTGTCGCATGTGGCCCGACCAGTAGCCTTCACTACGTACAAGTTTCATCATTGCCCTAATGACAGACACCAATTCAACTGATTGAACCACATGGCCAAGCGTATACCATTCCCGCTGATACAATAGGGTGGCTGTCCACATAAATAACACAACCCTCAACAACGACATGCCTCAGCAACTAACTCAAATTTCTGGATACTCACTGTTATATTCTCCTGCCTTGCCGACAAGAACTTAAAATTGCCCGCTGCAATTCCTTTCTCATCACTAACTCTTAATATCATGTACAAAGTGGTTGGTGCACCATAGCAAGAAATGATGAGAGGTAAAGATCAATTAACTGCTCACTCCTACGGTTCAATATAAGGTCTCTTATGCAGCGCACCAAGAATACACTTGAAATCACAACTTTTATATACGGTCAACTTAGGACCCTTAGAAGCTATACCGGTGACTATAGCTCAAGATGCACCAATGTGTAGTAGATTCATAGAAAGGTTATTGCATTAGCATCCACAAAAGTTACGTTTATGGCACTAATTAATCATGATAATATGTATGATTGGGAGTAACAGAAATTGCCTGCTGCATTTCTCAAAGAATCTGAGTAGTAATAATAGAGTGTTGTTGTGCATGATTGGAAATAGTGGTGGCCTGCAGGGGTGGATCCGCCCCTGATTGGAAACGAGCCAACATGCATGTTCCGGACTCTAGTGCAATGACAATTCTTCTTTTGTTGACTAATTGCATCGTGGAAGTGACAAGAGCGTATCAGCTTCCAAATTCCTTTTTTTTGTGTCCTACAAAATACAAAAGAATATTTTTGTAATTCATGGGAAATTGATGCCACACCAGCGCCTGAAAGTGGGCCAGTCCCTGTTATTTTCAGCGTCAAACGGGCTAAAACGAGCTATCATCGTTTTTTGCAAAAATATTAAAAATTTGCGTGATGCAAATTGCTAGGGTTCGCAAGACATATTTTCTACTCTGTTGAACTCGTATTGAATAACCGTACAAAACAACAAATTTTAATGCATGGATGTCAAGCTGATTGCATCACCTTTATAGCCAACTCCACAAATTAATTAGTTGATTAATTAATATTTATCAATCAGTGACTCAATCATATAGTCTTTGTATATGCACGTATCAAATAATAATCCATCCGTTTCTTTTTAGTCTGCATATAAGATTTGGTCAAAGTCAAACTTTGCCAACTTTGACTAAGTATATAGAAAAAAATATCAAGATTCACAATATGAAATCAATATTGTTAGATGCATCATGAAATTAACTTGTATACCATATAGCTTTAATATTGTAGATGTTGATATTTTTTCCAATAAAGTTGGTCAAACTTTACAAAGTTTGACTTTGATCAAATCTTATATGCAGACTAAAAAGAAACGGAGGAAGTACTTTGAATTTTGTTATTCCTAGCAACTCCTCTCCCGATGTATTTTGCCAGCTCGGTTCATGATGAGCAGCCTCCAGCATGAAATTCTTGCGTGGATACCCCTCCTATTTAGTTGATCGAAATGCGACTCAAGTAGACTAGCTAGCTCTTGGGTTGGGGGAGCCACTAGGTAAAGAACAAAATTAACTTTGCAGTGTGTTTGACAAGTTCCACACTCGCAAAACAAGACTCGGCCATGAGAATGGCCGTTCACCGAGGAAAGTAGGTGAAAGGTTAGGACAACAGTAATCATAATGGAAAGTATCATGTACTAGTATTATGTATATGATACTAGTGTATGATATTATCTCCATAGTGCATAATAAAATAGCATGATATGATAGTGGCATCATCTGTTGTCATGCATGACACATACTAATTTGTTATTTAATATGATACGACATCATATCATGTAATATTGAATCCTCGTTTTTCACATTTAATTATTTGTCACCTTGGTGAAAATGCCTAATTGCCATGCATGATACTAATTGTGACACTCTTATTGTGAGACTCCTAAAAAAAGAAACGGTTAACTAGTGTTCCTACTAGGGTCATGATCTTTCTCTTGGACAATTTTTTTGGGAGTTAACCCTGGTTGCTATGATTTTCCTACACTCACCCCACCGACCAGGCCCTGGGTTCTCTCCACCTCTGTCGGTCGCACCGAACGCGAGAGGGGCATGTACTAGTTACTAGGTCTCAGGATGTCGTTAGACGGCCCTTTGGTGGAGGCACCATGCAAGGAGAATAAATTTGCAACAGTCCTTCGATGATGCAGCCGTGTTCCTCTAGATGGCCTCCGTGGGCTAGCTGAGATGTTGTCGTTTGTAGCCCGACCAGTAGCCTTCACAACATACAAGTTTGGTCCTCATCGATTGTTTAGATCAATGGGACTAGGAGTTTGCTCACCGAGGTCATCACTTTGGAGATGTGGCATTGACATGCGGGCCTTCTCATATTTTCCGCACTTTCGGTGACTCCAATACATATATATGAAGTTCTGCATTGGCCTTCTTCATCTAGTCTAGTATTCTCTTATTTAGCCTCGTTATTGGTACATCTGGATCAATGTTGCCAGCATTTTCTAATAGACAAAACTCTCCTATTCTCCTAGCAGCGCCACACTCCAGCTGTAGCAACTATTGGCGTGCCATCACCATGTTTAGGTCAGAGAACACAGAGGGATCCTTTCAGGTCAGAAATAGATAGCCAGATGACACAACAAAGATTGTATATTCTTTCAACCTTTGGGTTCGAAGATAATGCACGCCAAAAATATATTTTCACCTAGTTCAACCAAATTGACTTCAGCAACTCTTTTTCTTCCTTTTTGTCATTCCATCGACATATTACAAAAAATATTTGTCAAGAAAACATACAAAAACTATACTTAGCCCCCACACCTTCCATGTTGGCTTGTGCTCGGACACCATTGTCATCATTTTTGTATTCTATGGCATGAACTGGAGGCAACAATGGGGGTTTTCACCGCGGCCGAGGAGCTAATCATAAACTAGAAAGAAGGAGGAGGAGATGGTGTTAACATCGTGACAGACGAAAGAAGATGGTTGAGAAATAAAACCAAAGATGGCCCTTGGATGGACCCAACATTTGAGAGGTTGACTACTTTGATTTTGGGTGTGGCTAGCTCTGATCCATCTGAGAATTAGATAAACCTGATATGAGTGACATTAGCGTGAAAAGAGAAGAAAAAGGAAACATCTGCATGAACCTCGGACCAAAATGAAATGGCATGGGAGTTCCATGAGACTTTTGTTAGATGAGAATTAGCAAATCTGTATGATTTTACAAAGCCCAATCATAATTATCAGATCTAACAGGCCCTTTGGATGTCTTTTATTCAAATAATAAATAGAGAAAGGGGGAACAAGGTGTCGGAACCTTCACCCGGGGTTATCCGATGATGATGGTGTGCGGTTTAATCCCTACGGGTGAGATGCATACATTGTGTCAATCTCTTTCGTTCAGTCACTCCAAACAAGATATCGAAGCCAAGTCCAAACAGGTCGAGTAATTTTGTTACTCCTTTATATGGTTTTTCAAGCTATGTAGGTGCCGGTTAGAGAAGAAAATCCGTATTAATGAAAATTACCATAGAACATGGTTCAAGTTTTAGAAAAGTACTTTTAAAGGGCAAAATATTTTTCCACATTCGGTTGTTCAAAGAGTGTTTGGAGCAACCTTGAGCAGACAAGGAAAAAATGATATACAAATGCCTACTCCTCCTACACAATGTTACCCAAATGAATTTCCACACCCAGAATTTAAGCAATGATGATTTTCAGTGGTGCAAATTTATTGTTGATGAACGTCGTGTAGTATTTAGTTAAAATCTTCCAAATTGCAAGCATGGTAAGCGAAGCCATGTCCTTCCAACACCAGAGGCCACCGTATATGTTACCATAAGACCCCAACTTGATGTCCACAACATCACTACTAGAGAAAAGCTTACTAGTGGCGCTGGTTTTTTACATACCAGTAGCACGGGCACTCGCGCTACTGCTAGGGCGCTACAGCTATTATTTAATAGTAGCGCGTTTCTAAACAAGCGCTGCAGCTAAAATACTTATTAGTAGCGCCAATTTCTCCACCAACGCTACTACTATCATCACGTAGTAGTAGCGCCTTATTTTCTCCCCACGCTACAACTAGGCAAATAGAAATAAAAAATAAAAAAAAAGCAGTCAGGTGCAATATTCATGGAAATCAAGACAAGTCCAGTGCAAATAAACTAAGTTCACAAAACCATCTCACAAACATTAACGATAGTACCACATTTAATATAACCACACAATCACTATCACCATGAAGCCCAAGGACCAGAGGGGGGAGGCCATGGAGGAGGAAGCACAAGGGGGAGAACCTCTCCTCCTCTCTCTTGGTGGCACATATTACGATCCAATAATTTGTTGCCATCCTATGATGTTTTGAGTAGATATCCTTTGTATTTGGGTTGATTGATGATCTAGATTGGTACGAGTTGTATGTTTTATTTTCGTGCTGTCTTATGGTGCCCTCCGTGTCGCGCAAGCATGAGGGATTCCCGCTGTAGGGTGTTGCAATACGTTCATGATTCGCTTATAGTGGGTTGGTGAGTGACTGAAACACAAACCCGAGTAAGGGGGTTGTTGCCTATGGGAATAAAGAGGACTTGATGCTTTAATGCTATGGTTGGGTTTTACCTTAATGATCTTTAGTAGTTGCGAATGCTTGCTAGAGTTCCAATCATAAGTGCATATGATCCAAGTAGAGAAAGTATGTTAGCTTATGCCTCTCCCTCATATGAAATTGCAATGATGACTATCGGTCTTGTTAACGATTGCCTAGGACAATTCCGCACACCGATCCACCATTATTCCACACTCGCTATTTATAATATTTAGTAATATATTCTAACTTTATGATAACTACACCTACTTTTATATTTTAGCTATCCGATATCATGCAAAGTTATCCTCTTCATACCCACAACGTAGTTTTATTTCTCGTTTCTAGTTGGAAGCAAACATTCGGTACACGTAGAGTCGTATCAGTGGCAAATAGGGCTTGAGAGAATATTGATCCTACCTTTAGCTCCTTGTGGGTTCAACACTCCATACTTATCACTTCCACCTTTGGAAATTGCTACGATGATTCGCTGCACTTGGGGATTATCAAGCTCTTTTCTGGCGTCGTTGCCGGGGAGCAATAGCGTGGGGTTAATATTCTCGTGTGTGCTTGTTTGCTTTCTTCACTAAGTAGATATTGTTTTTCCTTTTTGTTTTTTTTAGTTGTGGGTGAAACATAAAAAAAATTAAAAGAATGAAAATACAAAAAAATTATTACTTGCCTCTCATGCCTAAATTTTTTTTTCAAAAAAGAGAAGTGATTGGAAAGTTGTGCATTGAAGAAGTGAGGGTCGACCTTGAGCACTTGTGTTCATGCTCACGGAAACAATGTAGAATTTTTCATGGAAGTTTCTCTGTAAATAATTATCCCCTTGTATATATCCATTGTATTATAAAAATAATGTGCCAAGCTTTGGTTTTAGGATGATTAGATTTCTTGTTTAGTATGTGCAGAACAAAAACAGAAACTTTTGCTGTAGTGCATGAATTTACATTTTTTACTGGAAGCTCAAATGGGTCTGAAACTTTTTGCACATTACTTCAGTACAAATTGTTCAAGTTGTCAAATTTATTTCATAATTTTAGGAGTTACAGAAGTTTGCTAAACTTCCAGATTACTACAGACTGTCCTGTTTAAGACAAATTCTGTTTTTGATGCATTGCTTGCTTGTTTTGATGAAACTATCGATTTCTATCAGTGGATTTAGCCATGTAAAAGTTATATTACAGTAGCTATAATGCAAAAACAAAATATGAATTTGTTTGCAACAGTACTTATAGTAGTGATTTGCTTTGTTATAATAACAGATCTCACAAAGTTTTTGTTAAGTTTTTGTGGATGAAGTGTTCAAAGAACGAGGAGTTACCGATGTGAGAAGAATAAAGAGAGGCAAGAGTTCAATCTTGGGGATGCCCAAGGCACCCCAAGTAAATATTTCAAAGGACACTCAAGCATCTAAACTTGGGGATGCCCCGGTGGGCATCCCATCTTTATTCTTCAACAAATATCGGTATACATCGGTTTTTGTTTTGTTCACATGATTTGTGTCCTTTGTGTTTTTCTTTTTATTTAAGAACCATGCTAGTATGAGATGTCCCTTCATCAATTTATACAATACTTCATGTGCTTCACTTATATCTTTTAAGTATGATCTTATAGAATTGCTCTTTGTGCTTCACTTAAATCTTTTGAGTATGGTTTTATAGAATGCTTCATGTGCTTCACTTATACATTTTGAGCTTGGATATTGGTTAGTCTATATTAATTTTAGAATGCTCCATGAACTTCACTTGTATCTTTTGGAGTATGAATAATACTATAATTTCAAGTGGGTTTGGAAGAGTGTCAACTTTAGGAATTAGTGATCCCACTATTTTGGAGGGTGTTGAATCTTAGTGTGATATTTATGAAGGTGGATTTGGAAGAGTGTCAACTTTAGCTAGTAATGATTCCACTATTTCGGAAGAGGTTCCAATTGAATATGAAAACAAAGTTGCTATCCATGATGCTACTGAAAATTATTATGAGGGAGGAATACATGCTTGTAGGAGTTGCAATAATATTAAGTTTCCTCTCTATGTGCTTAAAGTTTTGAAGTTATATTTGTTTTGCCTTCCTACGCTAGTTGATTCTTGTTCCCATAAGTTGTGTGCTCACAAAATCCCTAGGCATAGGAAGTGGGTTAGATTTAAATGTGGTAGTCATATTCTTCAAGATGCTCTCTTTGTGTCTCAATTCCTATTTTTTATGTGAGCATCATTGAAATCATCATGCCTAGCTAAAAGGCATTAAATAAAAGCGCCATGTCGGGAGACAACCCAATATTTACCCTTACTGTTTTTCTGTGTTTACATGATTAAGCTACTGTAGTAATCATGTTTTATAGATTTTTTTTCAATAAAGTGCCAAGTAAGACCTTTGGGAAGACTTGGGTGAAAGTTAATGTGATCTTGCTGTAAAAAAACAAAAACTTTGCGCTCACGAGATTAGCTGTCATTTTTTACAGAAGAGTGCTTTTGAGTTGATTCTTTTTACAGGAGATTAATAGACAAATTCCTCACGTCCACCAATTTATTTCATAATTTTTGGAGTAGCAGAAGTATGGTTTATATTCAGATCTTTACAGACTGCGTTGTTTCTGACAGATTCTGTTTTCGTCGCATAGTTTGCTTGTTTTCTAGTTTCTATGGCTTATATTCCTCAATATAAATTGTAAAAATGATATGGTACAGTAGCATTGTGTGAGAACAATTATGAACCTTGTATTTGACAGTACCAAAGTGAATGGTTTGCGCTTTATCATACCAACCTATCTCACAAAGTTACGTTAAGTTTTGTGTGATTGAAGTTTTCAAGCTTTGGGTGAGATATCGATATGAGGAGAATAAGGAGTGGAAATACCCTAAGCTTGAGGAGCCCAAGGCACCCCAAGGTAATATTCAAGGAAGACTCAAGCGCCTAAGCTTGGGGATGCCCCGGAAGGCATCCCCTCTTTCGTCTTCAAAACTATCGGTATACCTTACTCGGAGCTATATTTTTATTCGTCACAGGATATTTGTTTTAACCGCTTGCCAACATGGAGAAAAACCGTGATGCGCTCGCGACATGGGAGACCAAGCGTATGGATGATGACCATGCCCTGCAGGATGTCCACACGCTGACAATTGCCGTAACATTCGAGCGAGGTCGACGGTCTTACGCTCGAGAGTGACCAAGCGCTGCTAACAGTCGAGTGTTCTAACTGCACCTTCAAGGACAAAGTTGATGACCAAGTGTAGACGGTCGAGGGTTTTGACCAAACTTTCAAGGAGAAATTGCATCTAGTCACGCGGGTGAGACTTTTCTTATTTTTGTGATGTTAATTAAACACATATTGGGAGATTGTGTTTTTCTGGTCGTGCCATGTTAATCTTTTTTAGGGGATACTGTTCATCAATTTTTTAGGGGACGCTATTTATCCTATATTATAGATTGGATCAAGTCAAGTGGCTGGTAGTACTTTTTTTTTCTTTTCTTATAGTAATTACGTACAGATTGGGAGGCTGTATGTTTTCTAGTCGTATCATGTTGTGTTTATTTTTGACAACTGGAGCAATGTAAATTTCAGGGTTATGATAGATCAAATATGCAGGTGAAATGGTTAAGATATTTTTAATGATGTGTATTAACATGGAGGCTTGTATGGTGCATTCAATTAGTGAATATATAAGCATTCTTTAACATAGTACAGACGCAAACGCTCATACATACGCGCATACACTCACCCCTATGAACGCACAGGCCCACACCCTACTCCTATGAGCACCTTCGATAAACTGAGCCGGCATATCGTCTTGAGATTTATGAAGTCACTATAGGTATGTCTGTGTGTATCGTTTCAATATATGCATAAGATATACAGTGTGGTATATATTAGTATGATTTTCTTGATTGCGACGTGGTTCCACAAAAAAAGGTAGCTACATAATGGAAGGACATTATGGATGGACTAAGAAATTGCCTGTGCTTCACAACAGGGTATAATTTTTTTTATTGCGTTAGCCCGTGATTCACCAGCCCATACTAATATTTATATACAACATTTATTTACACAAATATATTAGTTCATCCGTGAACCAGCTTGTCCTCGAGTCACAAACAAACTGATGGCTCGGTGAGAATTCTGACTTATTGTTTTGTGCATGCATTGTGCACGTTACGTGTCTCCTGCTTTACTTCTGTTCATCTACTATCTCGTTGTCATATTAGGATAAACCAAAATGGAGATGAAGCATAGCCTCAATGACAGGTGACAGTTAGGAAAATAAGAGCAAACTAAAAACATTCTGTCGCCAGGAGTTGAACCTAGGTCTGAGGTGAGAGCCGAGTATCCTAACCAGCTACACTACGGCGGAGCCATGTTTTAAGGTTTTCTATCTAAATAATGACCTAATAATTCACTGTATTGCGAAGGTGCACGATACCTGGCTTTCTAGTGCTACACAATTACTTAACACGTAACATCTAGCTCACCCTGCTAAACCAACCTCCTCAATATGCCACCCACAAGCATTGGATCAGAGCTTTGGGACCTTCTCCCTCGACGAGGAGGCTGGTCAATAGTCCCTTGTACTCTGCCCAACATAGGTTGTGACGTTGAGGACGAGCGCACCAACAGGGTGCTTTAAACATGCTCGATATAGCGTGTAGGCTAGAATTCTTGATGCCTCCCAAGCCTACATTACCCGTCACCAATGAAGTATGTGTCATGACTTTTTGTCTCCCTCTAAAGGCGCGACAATATATGTACGACAGAAAACGCATTTTCACAAGCGAGTGTCCAAGCGGCCAATCCCAATTTCTCTCCCCTACGATCCTAATCCCCCCCCCCCCCCCCGGTTGATTTGAAGGTGAGCCTAATAATATCTCTCCACTAGTCTCTCTGGCCCTGATTTTTAGGTGAGCCTAATGAGATCTCTCCTCTTGTCTCTCTGCTCCCCCCCCCCCCCCCCCCAAAAAGCCGATTTTAAGGTGGGCCTAATGAGATCTCTCCTCTAATCTCTCTGCCCCTCTGGTTTTAACACGGGCAGGCGAGACCTTCACTCCAACCCCTGCCCCCGCATTTAATCTCCTCTCTTGTCTCTCTATCTACTTTCTAATTGTAAGTGATGCGTGGCAGGATGTGGTTGCCTAATGCATCCTAACAACCTAATTGGAAATCGTCCGCGCAGGCACACACACACACACACACACACACACACATTAGAATCACCCATCTATGACATATAAAGTTGGCCGGCGCAACATGATCCAAGGTCTCCACACGAACACTGGTATGTCGAGTGGGATATGAGTGTGATGTTGAGCGTGAGAGAAAAAAAACTTACGAACAATTATAACTCTTATTTATATGGCACACCTACCCACTGTGTTAGAAATCATGGAACATGTGCGGAGGGGCGATAAGAAGTGGACGCACGTAGTGTTGGTATGTCCTTGCAGGAGGATCGGGAACTTATGGCGGCACGTAGTGTTGAGTTTTCTTTTAGAAATATTTGTGCATTTATTCAAAGATTCAAACAGGAGAACCATTCCAGGTACAATGCTCTAGATAAAAAATCGAAGAAACTACAAAGTGACACATTAAACAATGAAATGGAATGAAATATCTCAGATACACTTTCGAATACAAAATTTATGATTCCACTGAGAAAGACGGTACTTGAGCAAGTATGAGATGATAAACCATTCAGATTCCCTTTTTTGCACTGGGCATATCCCTTTCCATCAGTAGCTGAACAAAAATAACTAGTGCAATTTCAGTTTACAAACAAACAAGATGAAGAAAGAAAAGAGAGATAAGTGAGTTGGTAGTTGGTACTAACTATAAACCCGTCACATAAGGTGGATCCTGAAACTTCTGCCACAGAGTAAAAACATGTTACCATCATAAACAGTTCAGGAAAGCAAAAAAATAACAAGTACAAATTTCCCACAAGTTTTTGTGCAGCACATCAAATGGATCCTCCATCATGAAGACACAGTTTGTGAATAAGTTCAGCAGAAATTCAAGTATTAGCAATGTGGATCCCTCCTGGATCAATTGTTGATGGCTTCATCAGGTTCCCTCAGCAGCAAACACACTCCTCCTTGCAAGGCAACATTGTCTCCTTCCCTGAGTAGGCCTGCCGAGAACAACACGAAAGCACAAACGGTGAAGATGATCTCAATTATAAACAGAACCACATGTCCATCAAAATTCACTTCATTATGTGTAGCCCAAATCCCCCAACACACAGTTGAAATACCAATCGTATAGAACTTATTGCCCCCTAAGTAAATAATGCATATAACAAAGGTAGAGATTGCCAAAGTGAATTACGGCCAAATGAAGCCTCTATAACTTTCCCAGCCAGAAACTAAATGGTTAGCAGACTCAACATATATATGATCACAGAAAGAGCAAAGAGGGGTTTCAGATCCAGTCGAATACCTGTAGATCAGATGCATCAATCCATTTCGAGCACACCAAACAAATTGGGTGCAGCGCTCTGGCTGCCATCACCAGTCACAGTTGCATATACGATTGTACTCTAAATAAGTGATTTGCTCGTCACCGAGTAACACGAGAGAGAGAGAGCTCACCAAAAATAACGCACCTGTACTGCATACAACAGTATGCATGTACCTGACGTTGTTGTCGCTTGTGATCTTCATTGCGAAGCTCAGCAGCGCCGTGATATGGACCCCTCGTCGACAGCAGAAGATGACTATCAGCGCCAATCCGGCTGCCATTAGTAGTTCTCCGTCGGTTTCAATTGGTACTTCTCTTACGAAACAAGATACAAAAAGTAAGTCGATGTCAGCTTAAAAACATTGCCTTCCCAAATATTATGTCGTATTTCTATCTATCGGTGTTTTTGCTAGCTAGTACTCCCTCTGTTGGTGGCTCTTCTTCCACACAGGAGGACAGGCTAGTCAACCGGATTAGATAACAAACTGAGTGCATTTCGTCGAACATTATTAGAATTTCAACTAGAAAGACATTAGAGGCGTCTAAAGGCTTCTTTTATCTGTTCTATTCCCCCACCGCACCCCGACTCGGATGAGGAGTTAGTGGCTGCCAACTATGATTGTCTGCTTCTTTCTCAACTTGTTGGGGCGGCGATTGAGGTGGGATAGGATGGCGCGAGACCTAAGTCCATGTTGTTCGATATAACAGTATACTCTCATAAATGTCAAGTCTCAGCCATCTCAAAAGAAGTCGGCGATATCTTTTCCCTCCCAAGTTTCACAGTGAAAGGAATTTTATGGAATACATTAGGTTTTAATGACTTGGCAAAACGCAAACATATTGCTGATTGTGCACGTCCGCATGATTTAGATTTTGTCACCATATCGGAGAATGGAATGTGTGATTTCAAGTTTTATGTCCTTGACTACCTTTCAGGGGGTTTGCGCTTCCCATGACATTGTTTACCTCCATGTGAAAGGTTAGGTGTGTTCTTGCTTGGTGTCGACACTTTGATGATGGATTTGTTAGCTATTTCTGTTGGAGAAATCCATACTAAATTCCACCTTTAATAGGGCAGACAAATACATATGGGGTCTCGTGGCAGTCTAAGAAAGCTCTTCATCCAATGCACCAGGGGAAGGGGTTTATGGCGATGAAGAGGTGGTAAAACAGAGATGTGGAATAGGAATGACATTGAGAGACAAAGAGGGTTTGAGCTCGGTGGTGGGTAAATATGTGGCCTTTGGTAGCTAAATATAGGGGCTTTGGACGATACGAATGAATGTTAACCATCCTTTGTACTATTCATAATGCAGATTGAAACACAGAACACGAAGGCAAGGAGGCTGTGCCCCCATTGGTGAAGGGCAAGGAGGTAGTACCACCGTTAGACGACAGACGTGGTGGCAAGCGGAGAAACTATGGTGAACAACATGAAAGCACGAGCTATGAAGATGATATCAAGTGAAGACCGCACCACATGTCCATGCAAAGTTACTTTATTACGTGTACAAAAACTTATCAGGGTGAGGGTGATACATAAACAGATGACATAGATCACTCCCTTTCAATTGCCCCAGGCAAGTTGTGCGTAGCGCACCAGCTGCACTAACGACTCAGAACGGCGGAATGGTAAACATATGCCATCACCAGTCACCACTTTCCTGCTCACCTCTCACCTCTTCAAGGATGGATTTTGTGATTTAGAAGTCGTACATGGAATTATACTGATCGATGACCAATTCGCTTGTCACTAACTAACAGTATATATAGAGGGAGCGCTCACCGGAAATGACCACGGCACCTGTACTGCAGACGGCAGTATGCATGTACCCGGTCCTCTCATTCAGGTGCTGCGTGTGGAACAGACAGTGAGGCAAACTCTCGTGGCCTTTTCTTGCAGGTTATAGTACAAACGTCCATGGTGCACCTACTAGGCTAGTGAACACTAACGTCTCATGCTTCTCGTTTCTAACCACCTAGACTACGACAGATCTCCGTTTGCAAAAGGAAGGCCTTTTTTCTTTTCTAAACAATAGTTCACTGTAAAGCTAAGCATAACCAAGACCTTGCTACTGCTACACTGTTACTGAACACTAAGCCCTAGTTCATCCTGCTAAACCAAACTTCTTGGTAACCTAACCACATTAGATCAGAGCTTTCTGGGCTTCTCCATCAGTGAGGAGCCTGGTGAAAAGACTCTTGTAATCTGCCTGACGCAGGTCGTGCCATTGAGCACCAGCGCACCAGCACAGGGGCTTTTACCTCGCTCCATATAGCGTGTAGCCTGGAATTCTTGATGCCTCCCAGGCCTACATTACCATGACCAAGGACATACGATTCATGATTTTGTTTGTCCCTTTGAGAGCGCGACTATATATATCTAAGTCGTATAAAGTTGGCCAGAACAACATGAGTTAAGGTCTCCACACATGAGCTAGCTTCCCAGTTAGGGTCTTGTGGATAAAAGTGGGAGATGCCAAGGTGATATATATTAAGTGAGATTTAAGTGTGGTGTTGACCATGAGAGAAAAATAACTTATGAACAATCATAACTATCACTATTTTTGGCACAACTACCCCCTATATAAGTAATCATAGAGCATATGCGGAAGGGCGAGATGAAGTGGTCGTGAGTAGCGTAGGTATGTCCTTGCAAGAGGACAGGGAACTTGTGGCAGCGGGTGGTGTTGAGTTTTCTTTTCAGAAATATTCTGTGTTTATTCAAACACGCGAAACATTGAAGGTACAATGCTCTGGATAAAATATCCAAGAGAGTACAAAGTAACTCATTAAACTAAGAATAACAATGAAATGTCTCAGATACACTCCGGAAGACAAAAAAATATGATTCAACTGAGAATGATGGTACTTGATTATTGATCAATGATTATGAGAGGATGATCCACACAGATTCCCTTGTTTCCACCACGTGAATACCCTTTCCATCAATAGCTCATCAGATATAACTAGTACAATTTTGATCTTAAAATTAGCAAGAGGGAGAAAGGAAAGAGAGATAAGCGAGTTGGGGCACTAACAAGAAACCCGCCACATAACCTCAACACTGAAACTTCTGCCACAGAGCGAAAACATGTTACCATCATAAACAGTTCATGGAAGCAAAAAATTAACCACATGTCAATCAAAAGCCACTTCATTACGTGTACTCCAAATCCCCAAGCACACAGTTGAAATACCAACTATATAGAAATTATCGCCCCCTAGGTAAATAAAGCATACAACAAAGATAGACATTGCCAAAGTGAATTATAGCCAAATGAAGTCCCTATAACTTTGCCCAATTGTGCCCCATATATACTGAACAATCCTCGCCACAGTCGGAAAGTAAATGGTTTGCAGAATCAACATAATGATCCCAGAAAGAGCAAAGAGGGTTTTCAGATCTACAGATGAGATGCATCAATCCCTTTCGAGCGCACCAAACAAATTGGGTGTAGCGCACTGGCTGCACTAACAACGCAACTCAACGAAATGGTAAACATTGTCATCACCAGTAACAGTTGTACGTACTCCAAGGAACAGACAGACACTCGTGGGTCTTTTCTTGCAGACTACAGTACACACGTCCATGGTGGTGCATGAGCAGATAGAAAACATAAACGAAGCAGCTAATTAATTATACTAAGCTAGGCTCTAGCAAGGTGCTTCTTTTTTCTTCTTTTCGCCGTCCATGCGGCACTATTTGAAAATAAAAGAAACAAAAAACCTTCCCTTCTTCTGAAAATAAAAATAAAAAATCTCACATCACATGGACATCACATTCATGTCAACAAGAAAAAGAAAAAATCTCACTTTCTCACCACGGGCAACCAGCATGCGCCACGTGGCATAGCTGATTGGACACCCTTCTCGTGCGCCTTAGGCGCTGATTGGATTGGCGTTTGACAGCACCATACACTTATAATATATACGGACCTCCATCCATCACTTTCATTTCCAAACAAAAATCAAGCATGGCCTGTGTTATACACCTATAAAACAAATATAGGTGTATAAAAATACACCGATACTAAGCGGAGCCTTAATGGGAGTATGTCACTCTGCATCTGCATCTTCGTTTTTTCGTTCAGGTACCTTCATCCACGCCTACGTACATGGTGCATTAGATCGACGTAGAATGATGCATCCATAACAAGCAGCTAAATCAGACACTGACAGAGGCACAGACAGAGACAAGCAGGCAGGCAGGCTCTCATGGCCTTTGTCTTGCTGCAAACACACAAGCAGCTAAAGCACGACAACATGTTGTGCTGAACTGATCCAATAGTAGCCACATGAACGAATAAGATAGCCAAATTTTGGTTAGGGAGACACGATTAAGATCATACTTCAACTGTATAATGTTAATCACAATCTTAAATAATCTTTGCAGCTGTTGTGATAGACCCTGAGATTTAGTTAATATGGGATGAATTTTACTGCTTCAGGTACAAGGGCTCCAATGAAAACGTATGTGGATCTACATGCGATGCAAAAGGTCTGTCTCATCTTGGGCACCCCGCACCCCGGTTAGAGTAAGTACAATAGCAGGCTTATAGCCCGCTTACATGACAATTTTGCCTTTGCAAATGAGAGTGACATGAAAAAAAATAAGGGGAGTGAGCTCTCAAAGCATGGTTAATACCACAGCCGGTTGCTGGCTACAAACCACCTCCACATCATCTATAAAGCCTTCACATACAATAGGCTGGCTTTTAGGTTGGCTATTAGAGTAACTCTAATAAAAGAGTTTGATACTTAATACTTGCATGTATATATTACCTATTGTGATCCAGTGTATACAACGAAGTGAGGCACGGGTGGCATGATGAGTTCAGGCATCTGATGCACCTATGGCCGGATGAGATCATGGACCTCCAGAGGGGCAAACTGGGGATGATTTCGGGGGCTTTATATCTACGATTTGGCATGCAAGAAACGAATTTGGGCAAGGGAAGGGAGGATTTGGCGCGCTGGTGATGGAAGAAGCGTGGGAGGTGAGGAAGACGCACGGGATCGAGAGCGCCGGCTCTAGCACTCACAACGGGCTTCAAGTGGGCGTTGGTTCTACGGTTTCTGTGTTGTAGCCGGGTGACTCATGGAGGGCCTACTCCCTTCTCTCCTACTTTCACTCCCCTCCAGCTAATTTTTTTCTGACGTGGAACGACATGCAGCCAGTTGACTAGGTACTATTGTACTTGCTCTCATGCAAGAGTCTGACTATACGCGTGCTTCTAGGAGTGACCTTGTTATATGAGTAGTAAGAAGATAAGAAAAAGTAGTAATCTTCGAACCTTATAGCTAACCTTGTTATATGAGTGACTATAAATGATGCCAATAGATGATATGGTAACAACTTATAGCCAATAGTAGGTTGTATTATTAACCATGCTCTTAGCCTCAACGACGCTTCAGTCTGGGTGCTCCACGTCCTGAACATCTATCTATCAGCCATGCACCCCTGATTAATTTATGCTGCTATGCCTGCAACTGGTATCTACCGAGCCTCAGTTTGCAGTAAATGTGCTAGACTGAAATCTAGTTAATTAGGGCATCTTCAACACTGACCAACAAATGGACACGCCAGATGTCCGTTTTTATGTCCAGACATGGTCCATGGATATGATACCAGAGAGAGACATCCAACTCTATCCAGAAATTAATCCGATTGGGAGAATAGAGAGTAGAGGGGGACCATGCATGTGGTGGAATGTTGTGGTGTGTTGTCCTGTTGGGAGGAGAGATAGAAGAAGTGATCATGCTTGTGAAGGGAGAGAAATGAGAGGAGGACCACGTGGAGGATTTTTGTTGGTCAAGTGCATGTTCGGACTCCGGTAAAGCTCCCCCAGGTTTGTCTCAAATTTACCAAAAAACGGACGTCCGTACCACTTCATGGACCGATGAGATCCCATTGGATGACAAAGGTTGACACCAATGGTCCAGACACTACAATTCAAACATATAGCGGAGGTCTGAGGGTCTCCTATGTAAATGCATATCTTAGCGCTTATTTTTCTGGAAAATAGGGGCGCTTTTATTATCTCAAAATACAGCATCAAACGGATACATGGCATTAAGAGTATCACCCGGCCTCTGCATAAATAGTATGCACACAGCCAAACACCAGCAGTCTGACAAATAGAAAGGTAAAAGACAGATAATTCGGCAACAGTAGAGTCCATATACCGACACTATGCCTATGTCGAAAGAGATGGTGGACCGATCCGGATGTTATGCTGCGTTGCGTAAAAACTTATGTAGCCACTTTCTTCAACAGCGTACACACCGCCTTAAACAACAAATGGTACCTCACTCATTGTAGCGTAGACCACATACGAAGCGAGTGCGTACAACAGAAAAAAACCCTGTAAAGCCAAAGCGACCATAGTAAGGCATACACTCCCACCCTTATTATCGTTTTGTACCTGTTTGAAATACCATCGAGCCAATGACCAAAAATATTGGCAACACTTTTGTGTGGATACAAATTTGACGCTATTTGGATGACTGACCAGGTAGAATGCATAAAGTTACACTGGAAAAGGAGGTGTTTAATTATCTCGTCATGAGTACAAAACCAACACTTCTTACTTCCTGACCAGTTGTGTCGTGCGAGGTTGTCTTTGGTCAGCACAACTCCCATATGAAAATACCACATGGATATTTTAACTTTAAATGGTACCTTTGCTTTCCAATTTTTTTGTTATTACACACATGTACCTCAGAATGCGTGTGTGCACGATACATAGAGTGAAGTGAAATAGCCTAATATAGTAAGGTTTCAGCGAAACACATGCCGAACTTGTGTCAGGTTAATCGAATATAGACGGGACAAGAGATTACTCCAAGTCGGGTGCCAATCAAATCCCACATGAACGAACTATTTGCCGGGGATGAGATGAGCACCTGCGAATGGTATTATTCTTATCGCATGCAATGTTGTATAAGACTGGGTGTTGTTCTCAGAGACTAGCATTACCTAGCCAGATATCTTCCCAAAAAACAATCTCTGACCCATCTGTTATCGCGAAAGACACAAAGAGAAAGTCTTATTTCTTTGCCGCCATTAGGCCAGCCCAAAAGTGTGAGTCTCCAGGTTTCTAATATACCCAAGCAAACGCCTTTTGGCCTATATACTTATTGCGCAGCATGGTTTGCCAAACACTATCCTCATTAATAAGTTTAAGCAACCATTTACTAAGTAGGGCCTCATTCTTGACCCGCAGGTAATGAATACCAAGGCCATCTTGGTCTTTCGGCCTACAAAGCATGCTTCATTTGGTCAACCTATATTTTCTCCTTTTACCTTCTCCATGCCAAAAGAACCTGGACCTAAAATAATCCAGTCTTTGCAAGACCCTTTTTGGGAGCTGGAAGAACAAAAGCATATAGAGAACCATATCTTAGCGCTTATACTACTCATAGTAAAGACGAGGCTGAGAGTGAAATAATTGCATCGAGCTAACAACTTACTTTGCACGAGAGACTGCATGCAAGAACAATCATCAGATCGGTAATTCTGAATAAACAATTGGCACGTTAACAGCGGGCTAATGGCGGCCTGAACCTTATATTACCCCACGCCGCCGTGATCCGGGGGAAACCCTAGATCAGTTGATCGGATGACGGCGGCGCGTTGGTGTCGTTTCCTCCTTGGGGCGTCATTCTTGGAGGCGTACATGGGATCGAGGGACCAGCGGGCGCCTTTTTTGGTGGAGCGGTACTTCATCCTTCACATTGATGACGGCGGATCTCGGCCGCGTGGTGCAGTGGAGACTCGGCGCCCGATGCGCGGTAATGGACTCGCGCAAGTGGAGGTTGTTGTCTGGCGTCAAGGTGGCGTCAATGACGGAGTGGCCTGACAAGGTAGAAACCTCAATATCTGCTCTGAAGACGGACCTGTGGAAGATGGCGGTGACGACACATGTGAGTGCATCAGACCAGTTTATGCCCCAGACCCGGTATGTGGCTCGGCTGGGGCTTCTGCCTTTTGATAATAGGCTTAGGTGAGTAGACCGGGTATGTGGCCCAGGTAGCATCCCTTCATCATATGGATAGGAGTAGTGGCATATGTTGCCAAGATGACGGATTCAAGCATATTGTTGTAATACTTTGTAAGGTCCTCGAGAATAATCAATAAAGTGGCCGTATGCATCTCCCAGATGCAGAGGCCGGGGGTCATCCTCCTTTTCTAAAAAAAAAAACTAAAGCAAGAACAGGGAGTAGCATAGAGTTACAAGAGAGTATGGGGAAAATAAAAGGGTTTCTTTTGTCTCCGTTAGTTTTTCTTCGAACTTTGTCCACATCGATGGCCTACTGTAATGTATTCAGATTAAGAACTCAACTCCTTAATTTTATTTCTTTTTTCTTCTAAGGCATAAAAGTATGTGGTTACAATTAGACTTGTTTGAAGATCACGTTACATCAACTCCTTCTTACATGTTTACCTGACCAGAAGAAAGAAGTTGGCTAGTTAGTGCTATCAGTGTATATGGCTATGTAAGATAATCTAGCCATGCACAGAGCGTCTAGGCAAATGTGTGAAGGGACCAGGCGTCTCCGCACAGCCCCCCCCCCCCCCCCCCCCCCCCCCCAAAAAAAAGCAAGAGAGCAAGAGCCTACAGAGTTGATGACCATATTATTTATGTGTGATTGCACAGGTGCCATACAAAATTGCATCATGGTTGACGAGGAGTGAACATGGAACGCGGTAGGGTGAGGAATGGTCACTACATTTGTGATCACGCTTGCACCAACAGGAGGCCTTTGCATAGGTTTGATCGTTTTCATTAGTGTGTAGCCTGGAATTCCATACAAAATTGCATCATGGTTGATGAGGAGTGACCATGGAATGCGGTAGGGTGAGGAATGGTCACTACATTTGTGATCATGCTTGCACCAACAGGAGGCCTTTGCATAGGTTTGATCGTTTACATTACTCATTTCATTAGTGTGTCATAATTTTATCTCCGCGTGTGAAAGCTCAACTATATATGTCTATGAAATATCTGCACATGCGTATGTTGTGTGCTAGTTTCAGAGTGTTCTGATGAGAGAATCAAAGGTGAGAAGCAAAGGAAAGATACGAGTGTGATCTTGAGGTCGTACATTATTGTGAACAATGGTGCCTAGAGCGCCACAAAGTCGTGCTCGGGGAATCTGACAACCACAAAAAGGTGTCCCGGGGGATATGGTCGTCGTGTCAGCCAGCATCCATGCTGACCAAATGATGACCTTTAGAATGGGCCAGTCCCCGCGTGGATGAAGATCTACCAAAAATTGTAGTGTCGCTCCTAGTATTGCAAAGCCTCACATTGACCTCATCTCTGGAGAGGAGTTTAGAAGAAACTTTCAGTTTTTTCCTACTCGTCCGGAGAGTACTTGGTAGGCAGAACGAGATTCAAAGGAGATAGTTGTTCTCATGTCGATATAAACAAATACTAATTCCTTTATATATATATATATATATATATATATATATATATATATATATATATATATATATATATATATGTTACATATGTTTCACTAATTTGATATAATTATTTGTTATATAAAAAACTATAAATTGTTTATGTGTTGAAGCAATGCTCACGGATATGTTGATGTATTTTAAGTAAATGTCAACTATATGTCCTCGTAGGAACTAAAATTCAGGATCACCTCAATGCAATCGGTTGATAAAAGGAAGACTGCTGTCGCACTCGCGCCAAGGCTACTGGAGTTGCGGAACATGCATGTTTACATTGTATTACTCCTACTGTGAATTTCTCATGGACGCAGCAGGTGATTCTCGTTGTCTCCCAATCCTAATTATTATCATGATCTGCGAAAGCTTGACGTGATTAATTTGTGCCATCAAATTAACTTTTGTTGATGCTAATGCAATCACATGTTTACAACTCTACTACACATTTGGTGCATCTTGAGCTCTCCTCGCCAATATAATATGTGCTAGCTTCTAAGGGGCCTATGGAGACGGTAGAGAAAAGTTGTGATGGAATGTGATGTTGATGTTATGCATAAGGGACTTCATATAGAACCATAGGTGTTCATTGATCTTTGGCTCTCACCATTATTTCTCGCTACGGTACACCTACCGCTTTGCACATGATCTTAGAGATGGAGAGGAGAGAGGAAATGCGGTGGGTAAGTTTTATGTCCATGTCGGCTGAGGCAGTAGAACGTAATCGCGAGTAGCCAGACATTTTAGGTAGTTGCTATGGAATTTGTGGCTGAACATACTTGACGGTCACATGGTAAGCTACTTGATACTGAACCCATTCTAAAATATAGGCGCATAAATATTTTTAGAAGCCATATTTTATAAAACGCTCTTCCATATATTTTTGGTGTGTATTTTAGATTATATTGAAGAAACCTTTATTTACTCGTCATTAGCCATCAAAATCTACTTATATGCCTAATGTCCTTTCGTTGATATATTCAGCATTAAGGTGGGTAATTTTGTGGAAGACAATCGATCATGTCGAATAAATTCACTAGAGCGAGTGCTATATGGAAATATTGGAAGCTAAGTTTGGCATGTCATGAGACAAAGAGCAATTTTTGTACGATTGAGAAAATTAACACAAATCGACCTCTCGACTTTTTTGTAAAGAATCTTATAAGAGTCAGCCGTAGTTTACTTTGTTAGATGTACTGTGAATTCACAAACCTTCATGCTGAAAATATCAATCTATGTGATGCATAAAAAAAAAGAAATTATGTAGTACACTTTTATGCTCGATTTAAAACATGTGTGATGTGATTGCTGCTTTACCCCATATTTAAAGATAGTTATGTAATATTTGCATGCAGAAGCCATTGGGTGTGTGAAAACCTCAAACAATCCATATAGAACTTATGTTTTCTTTTTGTTTGATCACTACCTTTAATTCGTGAAGTCATGTTTATCTTTTTCAATTCCATGTGTCCTCCAATCCTATATATAACGTGCTCGACTGAAATCTAGTTAATTACTATGGACACTAGTCGTGGACTTATGTGTTTGCATGGGCTATAGTTGCAAAATATTATCTTTGAATCCGATACGTTAGAACATAGAAATGTTTTCTGTACAACCGCATTAAACTAACAGATTTGAGACATCATGCATACTACATACTTGCACCCAAAAATTTGTCTAATTGTTTTCTATTCGTTTTGCTCAAACTATCCTTTGCGGGGCAAGGAATGACTTCCTGTAGAAGCTCAACATTAGCATTGCTTAGATGGTCACATTAGAGATCACCTTGATGCAGATGACTCGAGCGACGAACTTCACTATGCTTGACAGCAACGAGACTAAGCGAACCTATCTCGGCTGGCCTGGATGGAGAGACATACCAGATGCCTACAGGATGGTATCTGGGTAGAGGGTCACTTCTTCCTCGACCAGTCCTCTGATTCTTACTCGCCTAACTACGGCCCTGACTCTGACTCTAGTTAGTATGCATGCCATCTAGTCATACTATGTTAGTATTTTGTTGAACGTGTTATATGCTATTAGTCATGTTGTGTTAGTACTTCTTTGAACCTGTTATGGAACTAGTCATGCTATGTTAGTACTTTTTGAACATGCCATGTGGTACTAGTAATGCTATGTTAGTACATATTTGTTCAACATGTTATATATGTGCTATTACTATTAAATTGAAACTCCTGCCATGGTACATTTTGACCCAAAATGCTAATTTTGTGTTGTGGCAGCATTTTTTGCTAAGCTTAGCAGTCGTGACGACATTTTGAGCCAAAGGTCTTAAAGTGCTACTATGACTGCAAATATTAGTCATCTGGCTAAAAAAAATACTGTCGTGGCCATAATTAGTGTTTCCGTATCATAGTGTGCCACTAGTGTTTTCTGTTACTGTGGCATGCAACTAATATATTTGTCACTGGTATCATAGGGGGGGCAGTAACAATTATCAGTGGCACCATATTTGTGACGTGGGGGTTGCACACCAGCATTGTGGTTACTGGCATTGCTACTACTAGTGTTTTCTATACTAGTGATGAGGAGTGGTGTCGTGGTGTTCTTGCGGGGGGAGTCACGTCACGGCAGATGCCACGGGTTGCTTGAGGTGAGGGCTAGGCTGCAGTGGAGATCCAGGGACGGGATTGGGCAAACAGCACGCGGTGGTTTACCCAGGTTCGGGGCCCTCGCGGGGACGTAACACCCCTACTCCTGCATGTCTGATAATATATGTAGTGTATATGACAGTACAGAGTGCTCTTGGAGCTGTATTAGAGAAGGGAGCTAATGCCCTCTGGCCTTGTACATGTGTGGATGAGAGATCCGTGAGAGTGTGAACGTGAGGGATAATGGGCTCCCTGGGTCACCTTATATAGGGATGCCCAGGGGACAAGAGGTGGCCCACAAGGCCTAACTATACTGTTGGGATAACACAGGACGTGGGAACAATGCTGGCTGCTCATCTACAGTGCCAGCCGCTCATCTACAGTGCTCCACTGTAGAGCATGGCCGTCACGTCTGCGCAGGTTCGACGGGACGTCTTAGTTGACTTGGCCAGATTCTAGCTGGACGGGCTCCACCCAGACGGCTGAACCTGGCCAGGCAAAACACGACCAGGCAGATTCCAGCTAGGAGGCACTCCCGTGGCAAAGTTTTGAAGCGTCGTTTGCCGTCTTGGGCCTACCTAGGGTCATCCCCCCGACAAGTGGAGCAGGCACAACATTGAGGGTGCGGGCTTGGACCAATCTGGCCATACATGGATCGTCTAGCCAGAGGTGGAGGATGGGCGTAGGTTTGACGACCCCATGCTAGCCGCATGGGATTCTCCGACGTGAGACCCTACACCTATGGACGATTTTTACAGGAGTTGTGTTACGGGAACAATTGTCAAGGTGTGATTGGGAAAATGAAAGGGAGAGGGGGCCACCACCGAAAATCAGGGGGAATATCAATTCGTGAGAGATAAGTCCGTATGTGGATTCTGTAGATGGTTTCCATAAGTCTAGTATTTTCATTCTCCGACTTGACCTAGAAAAGTCAGAAAAGCTATAGTAGCCTGACTTCATGGAATCTGAGTGGCCAAATTCAGCAGCAATGGGCAGTATTTTTTTCCCACAGTAAAGTCTACTGGTTTGCGTTCTACAGTATATAGTACTTCTTGCAGCAAAAATGCTAGACTTATGGGAATCCCACTACGGACACAAGTTACGGGATTGCATGGCCTAATATCATTGTTTTTTTCCACAAAATTAGCTGTGGGACCCAAAGTGTGTTGAATCCTAGGTCTCCATCTCATCTCCGTAAGCACTTTCCGTGGAAACTGCCCGTTCCTTCTTGCAGTGCCACATCTCGGTTTGTTGCTTTTTCTGGGACGCAACACAAAGACCAAGTCAGGAAATTGTATTTGTGGCTTGGCTTTTTAAGCTAAAGAATATGCGTCGTGCTCCAGCAAGGGGCTCTTGTCCAGGCACCATCATTTGCAAGAGCACGTAACCTGCAATTCTTGATGCCTCCCAAGCCTACATTATTCATGACCAATGATATGTGTGTCGTAGCTTCATATAGGGTTCTGATGTGAGAGAAATTAGAGAAGTAAAGGTGAGCATTTTTTGGTAAGTAAAACTGATATATATTGAGTTAAATATGAGTGTGATCTTGGCCATGAAAAAGGAAAACTAATGGAAAATTATAGCTGCCACTACTTTCTCCCGCTACGGAACACCTACCCGCTTGGCAACTATTCTTAGAGCATGTGAGAAGGGGGAAACTAAAGGGTCTCTTAGCATTGGTATGTCCTTGCAAGTGGTCCATAAACTGATGGTAGTGGGTTGTGTTGAGTTTGAATGAATACTTTTATAAACCCATCAGCTTAACGGATGGCCAACTGATTACTACATGCATGCCCTTGTTTCATGCTTATACATTCATTCAAAAGCCATCCGAAAAAACAATTTGTTTGCTTTTGAGTGTATCGATGGTGGCTTGTTCATTCACGGGTACGTGTCGGATTAGAGCTTGACTAAGTGAGTATACTGCAAAACACAGACAAGACACTCATGGCATGGGCCAGGCCTTTTCCTTGCAGGCTAAAGTACATGTGTGCATGGTCGATGATGCAGATGCATGCGCGCGAATTTCTCAAAAAAAAAAAAAAAAGATGCATGCGCGCATGGAAACCTGAATGAAGCAGCATGGGGTGTCACTCTGGATCGGTCATTCACCAACCCATATCTGTACACAGCAACAAGGCCTAATTGGACCCCGAGATGAGATTGATGAAAAAAACCAGGTGCTTCGTTTGCCTAACGACAGCATTCAATTGCTTCCATTCCTGCTAGAGTGTGTGGATCATGGCTTGTTCGTTCGAGATCGAGATGGAGGCAGATAGGCATAATATCGTGACCTTGTATGTTGAACCCGGCCTTTCCTAGCCGCAGGCACAACACCAGTGACAGGGTTGATCATGGATTGTTTACTTCTAGATAGCAGCCTCGCTCATACCTGGCTAGCTACACCTACACTGCTATTGAAGTCAGAGCACCTACAGTCTTCACCTTCCTAAGGCTCAATCAGAACTTTTGGCCTTTCTCCCTCAATGAGCAAACCGGTGGAAAGTGTGTTTTAGTCTGCGCAACACAGGTTATGACTTCCAGATCATTTGCATTAGATTGTTGGCTGGAATTCTTGATGGCTCCCAAGCCTACATTACCCATGACCAATGACACATGTGTCATCCTCTTTTTTAGCTCAGCAGCATCGCAACTACATATATCTACGACGTATATAGTTGGGTAGCAACCATAAGATAAGATCTCCACGTGGGTAAACATGTCGTGTGGTAGCTTCATTTTTATGGTACTGGTGAGAGAAATGAGTGAGAAGCAGAGGTGGTATATATAGAGTCGTACACGAGTATGATGTTGATCGCGAGAAAAAAGACTTCTGAACAATGATAACTCCCATTATTTTCGCATCCGCGGTGGAAGTAACCTTAGAGCATGTGTGGAGGAGACGGATTAAGTGGGCACGAGAAACGAGGAGCGTTTGGTATGTCCTTGCAAGATAACCGTGAACTTATGGTTTTTTTTGGAAAAGGAGGTTAAAACCCCCGGCCTCTCCATCAATCGATGCATGCAACCATCTTATTAATTATACAACAAAAGTTTGACAAGAACATACATCAAGCCACCCGAAGCCATCACTCACACCTACAAACTCGATAATGTGGTGTGCTCTCACTCCCCATATCTAAAGTCGGTGTTGTCGCCGACCTATCCGCATAATGTATCGGAACCTACAACCGGTGCAGCAAACCTAAAGCGTACACCACATGCACACGTCTTAGAAGCTGTCATCATCATCGAACCACTGACCCATCTTCAGGAAAAAGATCTGCATCATCCATGCCAGTCTAGCCATCCGTCAAAGCCAGCACGGTGCCCACTGGCACCACCTCCCTCCATGCAAATTGCTGAGCACATCGTGGTCGCCGCTAGTACACCACAGCTCCATACGGCCAAGTACCACCAGCCGACACAGCTTGAAGCCACAGGAAGATCTATGGTGCATAGCACCTGCCGAACAGGAATGACACAACACCTGTCGGTCAGGCATGACTTGACATCTGCACTGAAGCTTCGTGCAAGACGAAGACTCTCCACCTCCTGCCACTGTCTTCCAGCGCTGCTCCACAGCGATGCTCCCTAGAGACAAACAACATTCCAGTGTCGTCACCATTCGATCTGGAAGACCACCGGGTTATCTGTCTAGCCAAGGTTTCATCCTCAGGCAACTTGCCCCGGCTCATATAAGCCAAATATGGTACTGTCCAAGCTGGGATGACGTGAAGAGTCGCCACCAATTGTGCTTCCGGGTCTGGAACAGCCAAGTCTTCCTCCATAGGCATCTTGACAGAAGGGTTATGCAAAATATCTAAGAAAGTGTTAGGTGGCACCGGCTTATGCTGAGACCCTAGCCGGCTTAAAGCATCAGCCGCTTCATTCTTTCTGTGATTAATGTGCTCCACTTGGTAACCCTAGAAGTGTCCATCAATGGCATCAACTTCACGGCGATAAGCCGTCATGAGAGGATCCTTGAAATCCCACTTGCCTGATACTAGTTGAGCCACCAAATCTGAGTCGCTAAAGCACCTTACCCGGCTTAAGCTCATCTCCTTAGCCATCCAAAGACCATGGAGCAAGGCCTCATACTCAGCTGCATTGTTAGTACAGGGAAACATCAACCGTAGTACATAACAAAATTTGTCACCTCGAGGGGAAGCTAAAACAACTCCATCCCCCGAGCCCTCCAATTGCCTGGACCCATCAAAATGAATAGTCCAATATGTGTTGTCCGACTTCTCTTCAGGCATCTGCAGCTCTGTCCAATCATTGATGAAGTCCACCAGTGCTTGAGACATGATAGCAGTGCGTGGCACATACTTTAAACCATGAGGCTCAAGTTCAATGGCCCACTTGGCCACTCGTCCTGTGGCTCCTCTATTTTGAATGATATCTCCTAAAGGAGTAGAACTAATCACATTGATGGGATGACCCTGAAAATATTGCTTAAGCTTCCGGCTTGCCATGAACACACCATTAACGAGCTTCTGCCAGTGTGGATATCTTTGCTTGGACTCAATAAGCACCTCACTGACGTAGTAAACCGGCCGTTGAACCGGATATTCCTTGCCAGCTTCCTTGCGCTCTACGACAATGGCCACACTGACAGCACGTGTGTTAGCAGCCACATATAACAATAATGGCTCCTTATCAATAGGAGCAGCAAGGACCGGCGGCTCAGCGAGCTGTCTCTTCAAATCTTCAAATACAGCGTTAGCAGCATTACTCCAGACAAAGTCGTCTGTCTTCTTCATCATCTGATACAGCGGTATGGCCTTCTCACCTAACCGGCTTATGAACCGGCTTAAAGCAGCAATACGACCCGCCAAATGTTGAACATCATTGATACAAAGCCGGCTTAGACAAAGAAGTGATTGCCTTGATCTTCTCCGGGTTAGCCTCGATGCCTCTGTTAGAAACCAGAAAACCCAAAAGCTTGCCCGCTGGCACTCCAAAAACACACTTGGCAGGGTTAAGCATCATCTTGTAGACCCGGAGGTTATCAAAGGTTTCCTTCAGATCATCTATCAAGGTCTCCTTCTCTCTAGACTTCACCACAATGTCGTCCACATAAGCATGAACATGGCGCCCAATCTGACTGTGAAGACAGTTCTGCACACATCGCTGGTAAGTCGCCTAGGCACTCTTAAGCCCAAAATGCATAGACACATAGCAAAAGGCTCCAAACGAAGTAATAAAAGCCATCTTCTCTTGGTCCTTAACTGCCATCTTAATCTGATGATAACCAGAATAAGCATCCAAAAAGCTCAAACGCTCACAACCCGCCATAGCATCAATGATTTGATCAATACGAGGGAGCACGAAAGGATCAGCCGGACAAGCCTTGTTTAAGTCCATGTAATCCACACACATACTCTAGGTGTCATTCTTTTTAAGCACAAGCACCGGGTTAGCCAACCACTCTGGATGGAAAACTTCAATAATGAACCCGGCCGCCAAGAGCCGGGCCACTTCCTCACCAATGTCCTTACGCCTCTACTCATTGAACCGCCGAAGAAACTGCTTGACCAGCTTAAACTTTGGATCAATATTGAGAGTGTGCTCAGCGAGTTCTCTCAGTACACCCGGCACGTCAGATGGTTTCCATGCAAAAATGTCCCGGTTCTCACGGATGAACTCGATGAGCGCGCTTTCCTATTTGGGATCCAGATTAGCACTGATACTGAACTCCTTAGATGAGTCGCCTCGAACAAAATAGACAAGCTTGGTATCATCAGCCGACTTAAACTTCAGCACCGGCTCATGTTCTGTGGTTGGCTTCTTCAAAGACGTCATGTCCGCCGGGTCAACATTGTCCTTGTAAAACTTCAACTCCTCTGTTGCACAAACAGATTCAGCGTAAGCAGCATCGCCTTCCTCACATTCCAAGGCTATCTTCCGACACCCATGCACTGTGATGGTGCCCTTATGACCCGGCATCTTGAGCTGCAGGTAAACATAACACGGCCGTTCCATGAACTTGGCATAATCCGGCCGTCCAAACAGGACGTGATACGGGCTCTTGATTTTGACCACCTTAAAAGTTAACTTCTCAGCCCTAAAATCATGCTCATCTCCAAAGGCTACTTCTATTTCAATCTTACCCACTGGGTACGCCGACTTACCAGGCACCACTCCATGGAAAACAGTGTTGGACGTCTTAAGATTTTTATCAGTCAACCCCATGCGACGGAAAGTCTCATAATAGAGGATGTTGATGCTACTGCCTCTGTCCATGAGCTCCTTAGTGAATTTATATCCACCAACCTGAGGTGCCACCACCAAGGCCAGGTGACCCGGATTGTCAACCCGGGGAGGGTGATCTTCCCTACTCCATAGGATAGGCTGCTCAGACCATCTCAAATAACAAGGAACTGCCGGCTCAACAGCGTTCACAGCCCTCTTATGAAGCTTCTGGTCCCGTTTGCACAAACTGGTGGTGAACACATGATACTGTCCACTATTCAGCTGCTTTGGATTGCTCTGATATCCAGACTGCTGCTGCTACTGACCTCCCTGGCCAGATTGCTGATTATAGCCACCTTGATTTCCTTGAGAGCTTTGAAAGTTGGAATTTGAACCGCCACCCAGGCCCATGACTACCGTCGAACATGTTAGAGTTCTTGAAAGCCTTCATGATCGTACGGTCCTTCCATACATGAGTGGCCGGTTTCTGCTGAGTATCGTGCCTTGGACAGGGCTCATTTAGCAACTGCTCAAGAGTGGGACCTGACCCGTCGGACCGAGGAGGTGGTCTCCCCTTACGTCGTTGATTGTTGCCCTGCGCATTGGTGATAGCCACAAACTCCAAGCTACCATCAGCCTTACATTTATTATTGCCTCCTTGATTCGCCGGGTTATGTTGATGACCCTTGGCATTGCCATTCTTCTTTCTCTTCCCTGTCTTCTCATCGTCAGACTCGGGATCCTTGGTACTATTAGAGTCAGCATACTTGACTAGGGCCGCCATTAGCTGGCCCGTGTCATTACAATCGCGCTTGAGCCGCCCCAGCTTCTGTTTCAGAGGCGTAAAACGGCAATTTTCTCCAACATTAAGACTGCAGAGCCGGCATCCATCTTATCAGATGAATGTATTATAGCTTTGACCCGGCACACCCAATGGGTTGTGGACTCACCTCCTCTTGCTTGCAATTAGTCAGATCAACATGTGTCTTTGAAGTTCTGAATAAACCGGGCCTTTAAATCTGCGCATGAACCAATGGAATTAGGTGGCAGCCCCTTTAACCAAGTGCGGGTCGTCCCATCTAACATCATGGTGAAGTATTTGGCCATTGCAGCATCTGCACTGACCTCCAGTAGTTCCATGGCCATCTCATAACTTTCAAACCATGCCCCGGGCTGTAAATTGGCCGTGTAATTAGGCACCTTTCGAGACCCCTTGAAATCCTTGGGAAAATGCTCGTTACGCAGAGCCGACACCAAGCAAGGGACACCTCCAGTCCTCGTGGTTACGCCTGCCTCAATAGAAGTCGTTGGATAAACCGGAAAAAACTGGTAAGCCGCTCGCTAAGCCGCCTGCTTAGCCTCTTGGCGTATCCTGTCCTGGTCAACCAAGTTACGAGCTCTGTCATGCGCAGGGTCATGCCCGCATGGCTGGTCACGACACCGGGCGTTGCTTGAAACGGCTGCTGAATCTATGTGCCTGCTGTAACTCAGGCTCCGGTTTGGGCAAGGGGTCGAATGAATCCTGTCTTGACTATAAGAGTATGCCTCCTATTGCGCCAGAGCCGTCTGAAGAAGTTCTCTGACCCTTCGTGTTTCAATCGACGTCGGAGAGTCGCCCTCCATCGGGAGAGCCGCCAATCGTGCCGCCCCTGCGATCATGTTCTCCAAAGGGTTAGAATAATGACCCAATGGTGTTGGTACATAATGAGGTGGAGCAGTATTAATACGAGGAGGTTCCATCACCCGCGGTTGAACTGGCGTCCCTGCCCCGGGCGTTGCAACCCGGTTTACCTCCGGTGGGTTACTAGGGCCTGCACCGGGTGTGCGGAAGAGGTTTCTAGGATCATAAGTCGGAGGCAGACATGATTGAACCTTCTGGTGGCTTCTCCTCATGACCTCATTTGACGCGTTCAGATCCATCGTAAGCTGGAAAGCCTCTGATCGAATCTGCTGCGCTCGAGCATCCAAAGCCGCTCACTCTGTGGCCATCCTGACGTCCTCCGCTGCTAGGTTTTCCTTGGCTTGTACTACCTCCTCACGTAACCGTGCCACTTCTGCATCATGTTGAGCCTGATCCGCCAGATTAACCACGGCAGTTAACAGGGCTGTCATCCTATCCATGAGATCCATCAGCATCTGAGCCGGCGGGCGCGCAGGGCCTCCTGCCCCGGCTGCCGCTGACCCGGAGGTTATCGCTGCCGCAGCCGTAGAGTTTTGAACGGGTTGCGTGCCAGCCATGAAGATCCCCACTCTGCTCGGCTGCTCCAAGGGGTTCAGAATACTGCTACCATCGGAACAGCCCCCAAGCCCACCGTCTTGCAGTTGATACAACGAATCCGTCTCACCCGTGGACGACTCACCATCAGAGTAGATGGTCGTCTCACTGCCAGACATAGATCCTTTAGAAAATTCCCCTCCATGGATACATCCCATGAAGGCACGCTTCATGGCGCGCTAAGTCCGGGCCCGGCTCGCCGATCTAGCCGATGAAGACGTGGATTCCTCCGAAGGGGACCGGGTACCCGTACTCAATTGAGCCGGCGTCGGGGCCCCAGCCTGCGTCGTCGACGTTGAGCTTGCCGCAACGACTCTTGGTCAACCGGCCCACAGCGTATCCCTTCATCCCTTCGAAGCTGCCCTTCAAGAACTCAAATCCATTGTGCACAGGCCCCACGGTGGGCGCCAACTGTCGTAATACTGGTTTGGCCCCTTGCGGTGAAGGTAAATGCCTAATCCAGTTTGAGGTGGTATTGCTTATGTTTCGATTACTAGGAAGCGATTCCTCTTGACCTAGCTTTCGATCTGATGTTACTTGTCCTGAACCGCCGCCGGGTCGTCCCTTTATATACAGAGGTTGACGCCCAGCGGCTCACGGAATCCCGGACGGCTCATAAACAGTGTCCGGCTCGGTCTCTAACTATCCCTGCCTTATAGTACAAGTCATGTACATATGGAGGCTTATCCATACGGGCCTTAAGTCGGCTTTGGGCCTGGGGCCCTTATCTGAACCGCCATCTTCCAGAGCTGTCTTGGGCTTCATGAATCGCCATAGGTATAACCCGGCCCCTCCTGGGCGGGTCATACCTAATAGTTATATCCCCAACAAGATCCTACGGTTTTCACCGGAGCAACACGAGTGGGTCGACAGTAGTTACACGATGATACCTTCATTAAGGTAACGGCGTAGAATGTTGCCATCGCCTGCCGTTGGCTTGGTTGCACCGGCAACTATGTCTCCCCGACTAGTAGCTAGGACTACCACCGCCAAGCCTAGGTCACCCCCCAGCCGCCCACGTGATGCAGATCAAGACCAGGAGCGCCAACCGCGATCCGAAGCTGAACCGGAGGCTGGACGGCTACAACATGGCCGCTAGCGCCACCTGCCGCTATGGCTACAGACCCGCCGCCACACTCCAGCAGTCGTTCTCCACCGTCACCGCCGAGGAGATCAAGATCGGAACCGCAACAGCGATCTTGAGCAGTTGACGTGCGAGAAGAAGGCCGTCACCGCCAAGCCGCTCGGGCTTTGCCCTAGCACCCTCGCCGGCGTTGGCGGAGAGGATAGTGATGGCAAGGGTCCGGAGGAGGGAAGAGGGGACGCCCCATTGCTGCGCGGCGGCGCCGCACGGGAGCGGGGGTAGGTTCGGGTGACATGGCGACGGAGGAAGGATCCGGCAGCGGCGCTAGCCCTCCGGATCCCTTTTTTATGGAGCTCTCACGTACAGTACCTAGGTCCCATGAACTTATGGTAGCGTTGAGTTTGTATCAAATAATTTGTACAAACCAACAAATTTAATGAAATTCAAACTGATTGCTGCATGTCGTAATCAACCCAACCAACACTACATTGGATGCAGTTTTTGCCAAAAGGTAAATACTTATGGGCATGACACCCATGAAACTACCCATGTTTAACTTAATTTCTTTGGTACAATCCGAAGAGGTTTGTTCTGTCTTTCTTCCGTCCAATTTTTCTATATAGAAACTTCTTTAAAACTTTATACCATATTCATAGTTTCATACACCAAGATGAAAATAACTCATCACAGTAATTTGAGAACCCATAAGTCAGAATCAAGAGGTAACGTTTTAACTAACTACATCCAACGCCGATAGGCTCGCATGATGTCTAAAAAAAGGAATTTTATGTCAAAAGACTTTGCGAAAAGACTCTTACCGATCAGTTTCCAACCGTGACATCCTTTCCAATTCAACAATGGTGGCCCCACCTATTCCTTTAACCACGCAAGGAGCCCATCCATGCATGAACATGATAATTTTTAGGAAAACACTTCTTATCATACATCTGATAGAAAGAATTCTTCAGACCACTTGTGGACCGTAGATACGTGTTTCATCACACGGCTGAGATGCAATCCATTGCCCGGATTTCCAATCAGACCTAATTTAACGCCACGGCCTCATAACTCCATGTCAGTTTCTATATCCCGCATCAATATCGCGTGCCCCCGATCCACATGACCTCGGTCCCATCTCGCATGCTCCCTCATCGCCGAGCACGCGACACCCTCGCCATGCCGGATCTATCCACCAGGACCTGCAGTTCCCCACTACGGCCCTGAAATCCACCGCACCGCACGGGTGCGTCGTCCCGTCCGGCGGCAGTGCACATCGCCAGCGTGGGTAGGCTCTCACCATGCGGCAGTGGGGTTCATCAAACGATTTTGTATCTCATGCATCACATGGCGTTCTCCGTGGAGTAGCAGCACACATACGAAAGCCCCCCAGGTTGCGAGGTAGCCAGGTAGGTGACGAGGGTGAAGTCCATGCATGTGAGGTAATCTACTGGAGTAGATTGCACGTACCATTAATCCATTATGCATTGTTCTTTTTTGATAGAGATATTTCCCTTTTTTTAAGCATCCTAGTCAGTAGTTCTTCATTTCTCTTGGATTTGTTCATTGGATTTCACTAACTCCTTCACATGATTATGTACTCGGATTTGTGGGAGCACATAAGAAGTGTGTAAGAAGCAACTCATCTGTCCATATGGCGACGGTGCGAGAGACAATGTCGTTCCACCTTTTCTTGCATGTAATTCGTGTTACACGCTGGTGTCTTTGTGATCATCATAGATGCAAATGTCCACCACGGTGAAAGCATGTCCCCATGTTGTTTGATAAATGTGTTTTCCTTTTTGACGGAAACGAATCTATATTCATATGAAAGGAATTCTACAGTCTATGAAAACAATAGTATCGTAATGATTTGGAAGCAAAATATAAACCTCTCGGAGCAAGACTTCTGCAATGTGCTTAGACAATGCAAAACCTGGCTGTATGAAATCATTTAGTTCTACCGAAGCAAATTCTGAAGAGGGTGTGGGGCCGGTTCCTCTTTTGGCCTCAAATTTTGTTGGGCCTGATAGGTCCTACCATTTTTTGAGGGCGCCGGCCATATTCGATGCGTTACTGCATTTCTAGGGTTTAATGCCTGAAACGGAAAATCTGTGTCACGGCCACATAAAGTCATAGCCAGTCAGTACTAGGAGTCCCTACATGGATTTTACGTGGCCGTACCAAAGCGGAGGGGCACCCGTGACACGGAGGCATCGAACTCTGGCAAGGGCAAGGAGTCGGTCTTCGATATCTCTGTAAGGAGGAGTAGATTAAATTTTAGATGTTTAAATGCTAAATGTGCTTAATCATTTGGTAGCTTAGTTTAGTTTAAGTTCAACTTATATTAATGTGGGCATGTTTATGTATAATTACGCATTGGTTATCTTTAATCTAGTTTCAGAATCTTGTTGGGAAACACAAGATTGTGCCACTTTGTGGCTCCGAGAGTTAAATTTAGGGGAATAGCTAGGGCACAAATTGTTTTTTGAGGATTCAAGTAAGTTTTGTGGGGATGTTTCAGAAGTTAAAAGTTTAGAAGATGGGATATAGAAGTTACTGGAACTGGCTACTGGTCAATCGACTGATTTTTTTTGGGTCAGTCGATTGACCTCAAACTGTTTCAGTCGAGCCTAATTAATTAGGCAGTCCAGTTACGGTAGTTGCAGCAGCAGAAGCCCAACGCACAGGTGCAAGCTGCAGTCCAGTACTGCCAAGCGAGTCTATTTTTTTGTACAATTATTATGGCTGCTATAGTATATTGCTGGACAAGCCTTTGTAGATGATCGAGGAATATCACTCTCACACATATTGGCTTTGCTCAAAGAAATAAAAATCTCACATGTTGGCAAACAATATGTATACTTATTTTATAATATGTATTATTACTATGCAAAAATGAGCATATAATAGCGATATCTCCAAAAAAAGTGTTTCCTAAAAAGTATAATCGATTAGGGACAACGATGTTATGCTTACAAACGAAAATAAAATGAAAACTAAAACAAAGTAAAAAAAAAAGAAGTTCTCTATGTAAGAATGAATTCGTGGCATTGGTATTACCCTTCCAGATGAAAGAAAAAAATAAAATCAAAATAATGAAGTTTTCTAAAAATAAATGAAACCCTTTCAGAATAAACTAAAACAAAATCAAAATAATAAAGTTTTCTAGGAAAGAATGAAATCCTTTAAGACGAAAGAAAATGAAAAAGAAGAACTTTCAAAACTTGCACAAATTTGCACAGAAATTGCACTTTTTGAAATATGCAAAGGATAAGCATATAATAGTGCATTTTTTGCGTTCTACTATAATTTACACATGGTGTAACAGAAATAATGTATTTCCTTTAAGATGAAAGAAAATTAAAAAGAACTTGCGCACAATTTTGCATTGAAATTGCACTTTATCGTAATATGCAAAAATAATCATGTAATCATGAAATTTTGGCACATATTTTATAGTATTTTGTCTGTATATAATCAGAATGAGCCAAAAACCCACAAAAAAATAATCAATAAAGGAAAGAAAAAAGGTAAAATAAAAATCCATAGGAATAGAAAACAGAAATAAAAAATAAGGTAAAAATGAGCATATTATAGTGAGATTTCCACAAAAAAAGTGTTTTCTCAAAAGTAATGGATTAGTGACATTGGTATTACACTTACGAAAGAAATATAAAACAAAATAATAAAAATGATATAAATACTGAAACAAAATTAAAAAAAGTTGTTTTCTATGACGAATGAATTCATGGCATTGGTATTGCTCTTTGATAAAAAAAGTCAAAATAATGAAGTTTTCTAAGAAAGAATTGAACAGTTTAAGAAGAAAGAAAATGAAAAAGAAAGAAACTTTCAAAGCATGGACACAATTTGCACTGAAATTGTACTTTTTGAAATATGGAAATAATAAGCATATAACAATGCATTTTCGGCATTATACAATGATTTACATATAGTGTAATTGAAATAAATGTATTTTTCTTGAAGAAGAAAGAAAATTAAAAAAAACTTGCGCACAACCTTTCACCAAAATTGCACTATCGTAATATGCAAAAATAATAATATAATCATGAAACTTTGGTACATATTATACAGTATGTATTTGTATATAATTACACTCAGCGAAAAACCCGCAAAAACAAGAAATATTATCAATAAAAGAAAGAAAGAAAGAAAGAAAAAGAAAAGTGCACAGAAACAGAAAACAGAAATAAAAAAGAAAAAATACCGAAAAAGGAAAGACATAAATTTTCTAGGAAAGAATGATTTAGTGGCATTGGTATTACCATTTGAGAACAAAGAAAATGGGAAAACGAATCTAAAACAAACACTTAAAAAATTTACAAATATACATAAAATTGCGCTTTGAAAAATATGCACGAATATGCATATAAAAGTGGAACTTTTGCAAAAATAAAATCTGAGAAAAACATGAATAGTGGAATTGGTATTAACCTTAAAGTAGAATGAAAATAAGTAAAGACTAAAACATTATCAAACTAATGATTTTTCTAAAAAGAATGAATTAGTGGTGTTAGTATTTCTTTTAGAAGAAGAGAGAATTAAAAAACTTGCACACAACTTTGCACCAAAATTGCATTTGATCATAATATGCAAAAATAATCACATAATCATGATTTTTTGGCATATATTGTATAGTATTATTTGTATGTATATAATTACACTCAGCCAAAAACCTACAAAAACAAAAAATAACCAAGAAAGGAAAAAAAGGAAAAAGTAAAATGGATCCCAGAAAAGCAAAAACAAGCCCGTGAAGCAATTCGACTGACCCAAAATAGGGGTCAATCGATTCTACACAGCCCAATTCACCGCCAAAATGACACAGAAAAAAAATAGAAAATGGCACACATCTTAAAGGAAAATTGGCCGCTTGTAGCAAAAAAGTGTATCAGTTCCAACAAAAAAAGCTCGCCTCTGCCGCTCGTCGTTGCCGCTGTAGCAAAACTGTTTACTGGATGTAGCTTCTTTCGTTGCCGGTTGCAGCAAACAATTTTTATGTACAAGGACACTATGGAATATACATTTTGCATCTATACAAGGCCACCAACAATAATGGATGCAAAATTAATGATATTTTCTAGTACTAACAACCTGTTTAATACTTGCATGCATGCCGTCATAATGATAGTCAGCTACTTCCTCCACTCAATTTCTTTGCATGCATGCGGAGCATTGATGATCCGAGTAAATAAGAAGAAAAGTTGACTTGTAAAGCGGGCATTAAATTTTACATTGGTACATGTAATCTGAGTTTGTGGCCTTGTATACAAAAATGGAGGGAGTAGCAAAAACAAAAACAAATGTTGGCCGGCCGCTGCGTATGGTGGTAACAAACCTTGTTGCCGGTTGTAGCAAAAATCTTCATGGTTTGCAGCGAAAAAAACTGTTGACGCCCATCGTCGAGACTCTTACGCGATGGCTCGTGCCAACGCTTCAAGTGCTTCATGCGTCCCGATCAGTTTCCAACTGTGACATCCTTTCCAATTCAACAACGGTAACCCCGCCTATTCCTTTAACCACCACTCGAAATCCAGCCAAATGGTGGAATACGTACGTGTGTGGTTTTGTTCCTCGGTTGCCTGGAGACTACAGTACAGACGTCCATGACTCCATAGTGCATGCGCTGTGCAGGTGGATGATGTGATGTGAAGATGGATGATGCCTAGCTAGATACTGCTACTGTACACTATAGATTGAGCACCTAGTTCACTCTGCTAAGCAAAACTTGTTCCTATTTCAAAGGAAGTGCCACTACAGACGATCTACACCTTCCTCACATTGGGAATTGGACCACATCTGTGGACCTTCTTGCTCTCCTTCCTCAGTGCAGAGATCGATGAAACATGTCTTCTAGTCGTGGTAGCCAAGGCCGCGGCGTTGAGGACAACACATCAGCAGGGCGGCGTTGTCAAGGGCCCAGTAGTTTGAATTAGCGTGTAGCCTCGCATTCTTGATCCTTCCCAAGCCTACATTACCCATGACCAATGGAATATGTGTCATGCTTTTTCTTTCGCTTCCTCTGAAAGTAGGCCAAGGTCTCCACACAAACACGGGCATGTCGTGTGCTAGCTTCACAGCTTGGGTTCTAACGGGACAAATGAGAGAATCAAAGGTGGTATGATATATATTGAATCAGATACGAGTGTGATATTCAGCCTGAGAGAAAACCACTTGTAAACAATTATAACTCCCATTGTTTTTGGTACACCTACCCTCTGTGTAAATAATCATAGAGAACATGAGGAGGGGCGAGATGACGTAGTTGCGGGTTGTGTTGGCATGTCCTGGAAAGAGGACCGGGAACTTATGGTGGCACATAGTATTGAGTTTCTTTTAAGAAAGATACGACGTGCCTTTATTCAAACACGAGAATACAATGCTCTCGATAAAAAAAATCCAAGAAACTACAGAGTAACTTATTTATCTATTATATTATTGGATTTTTGTCATTTATGTCACTAGTTGTGTCCCACTACTTAGTTTTGCCATTGAAAGTGACAACTGCAACAAAATGCCATCGTTATGCCACTTGTCAAGAGTAAGAACCGAATAATTTTAGAGGAAAATAAGAATGTTATTGGGGATCGGGTGGCACCCATACTTTATCGTAGTGAGAAAGAGGGAGAGCTGGCATGTTGGTACATGGGTATTTTGGTCATTTTAGCATGCTAAACGGGCTTTGAGCTGACAATAATGGTGTCTAGTTGCATTTTTTAGCACTTAAATTCCTAGTGGCAAATCTGAGTAGTGGGACACATCTGGTGGCATAAATTATAAGAATAACAATCCTATTCTTGGTTGTTTGAATGAGTGTGTAGCCTCCAATTCGTGATGCCTCCCGAGCCCATATGACCCATGACCGTTGAAACATGTGCCATCCATTTTTTTTGCTCTGCTTGTGAAAGAGCAGCTATATATATCTACAAGTCTACAACATATGATGGTCTGCATCTTTCTCAATTTGTTGGTGCGCTGATGGAGGTGGGACAGGATGGCGCAAGACCTAATTCCATGTTGTTTGATATAACATTATACTCTCATAAAAGTCAAGTCTCGGGCATCTAAAAAAAAAGCCATCCAAGAAGCTGGAGATATCTTTTCCCTGCCAAGCGTCACAATGAAAGGAATGTTATGGAATACCATATGTCTCAATGACTTGGATAAACGCAAACATATATCTCCGCATGATTTAGATTTTCCCACCACATCGGAGACTGGCATGCATGATTTGAAGCAGCATGTCCTTGACTACCTTTCAGGGGGTTTCCACTTCCCATGGCACTGTTTACCTCCATGCGGGAGATTAGGTGTATTCTTGCTTGGCGTCCAAACTTTGAAAATGGATTTCTTAGCTATTTCGGTTTGACAAATCCATATTAAATTCCACCTTTGAAATAGGGCTGACAAATACATATAGGGTCTCGTGGTAGTCTACAAGACTGCCAAAGAAAGCCCTCCATCCAATGCCCCAGGGGAAGGGGTTTATGGCGATGAAGAGGTGATAAAACAGAGATGTGGAAGAGTGATAGTGAAGGACAAAGAGGGTTTGAGGTCGGTGGTGGGTAAATAGGTGACCTTTGGGTAGGTAAATATAGGGGCTTTGGACAATACGAATGAATGTTGATCATCCTTTGTATTATTCATAATACAGATCAAAACATGCAGCGGTCAATCTGTCGTTTCTCGGTCCATACAGCGCCGTAAGGTTTTCGTTCGACGGCTTCCTCTTCGACGTGCGGATTGTGGCGGCAGAGCTCGTCGCATCCCTCCGCTGCGACCCATGCCGGGACATGGTGCGGCGGAGAAAAGCCCGACCGATCCGACTGGGACGGGCCGCGCAGGGGTCGTGCCGCCAGCGGGTTCTGGTGGTGGTCGTGCGGTGGTTCCGCCGCCGGCTGCTGCTTCCGGCCGGGGTGCCTTGATCCCTAGGGCCAGCCGTGGAGCGGCGCCTTCGGGGATGCTGGCGGCGGGCCGGGGAACGGCGCCGGCCGGTGCAAACTCTTCGGCCTTGGGCCGTGGTGCTGGAGCGATCGGCTCGCGCCCGTTGGCTACGGTTGTGGCTGCTGCCTCAGGTCGGGGAGGTGGCCTTGGTTCCCGGCCGCCATTCCAGGGCCCGGGAATTGTTGGGCGGGGAGTTCCGCACGGTCCACGTCCTCCGCTGATGACCAGGGCGTCGCCGGCTGTCGGCCATGGTGGTCTTCGGCCTCCCGCGCCGGCCAATGCTGCTGTGGGGAGCGGCGCCCCTACTCCGAGGCATCCGGTACCTACGGCGGTGCTGCGGGGTGCTGCTCCGCCGTTGCCTCGTGCCGCGCCGCCGCCGCACTACGTCGCGAGGCCGACGCAAGTGCGTTCGGGCCCAACGTAGACGCGACTGATCGCGGGTACTGGAGTGTCTGAGGAGCCGCCCAGAAGACAGTGGGGGGACGATGGATATGATGTTTACGGGGATGGCCAGCACCGTGGATCGTCGTCTACGGGAGGTGGACGTGGTTATGTATTGCAGATTGATGGTTCTGATGAGAGACCATTCCTTGGTCCGGCGAGTGGTTTTGTCAAGGGTGCTAATTGCCCGAACTACCGGCAGAGAGGTGGCTACCATGGGCATCGTGGTGGCCGTGGCGGTGGACGCGGACGTGGTTGGTACCGCAGACCTCCTCCGCCACCGGTCGTGGTTGACCATCAGGCTTCGGATATGGCAGTCGATCCCGTGCGGTCGACCGATTTGCCTAGCCAGGCGATGGAGGTAGTGACGACTTTGGCCAACGTGGAGGTTATTGCGACTGGAGATGCTGCTGAGGCAGGGGACAGGGCTGAGACTGAGAAGGCGTCCAAGTGGGCGCGTAAGAAGGAAAAGATGCTTTGTTATCGATGTGGCGAGAAGGGTCACTTTATTGCTGAGTGCGTGGTGGAACTATGTGGCTCATGTGGTAAGACAGCTCATACTATGGGGGACTGCCCGGTTCTGCGTGATCAGGCTCCTGCTCTCACAATGTATGGAGTATATTGTGTTGAGCTCACGTTCTTTGAGTCTCCGGTGGCGAGAGAGATTCCGGTTGAGACTCAGAGCTTGACTACTGGTATTGTAAAAGCTACTTGCGAAGTGGTGTCTGAGGCTCAAATTGTGCAGAGACTTCAGGAACTAGCTCCAGGTGATTTTCAGTGGGAGTTTGTCCAGATTGAGGACAATGTGTTTAGGGTTGATTTCCCATCGGTGGATGATTTGCAGAAGCTGCTGATTTTTGAGTTGTGCAAGGTCCCTGGTACTCAATGCATTCTGGAATTTCACGAGTGGAAGAAGGTGGAGCCTAAAGGAAAACCGCTCACTCAGGTGTTGCTGCGGTTTTCAGGGGACCCATCTGAGTCTTTGACAGATGCTCGAGTTGTGGCTAGTTTGGGTATGATGGTTGGAAGGACTAAGAAAGTGGATATGGCATTCACCAGCGCCCATGGGGTGGCCCGCCTCTTAGTGGGTGTTCTGGACATCGATTTCGTCCCGGATGTGGTCAACTGGTTTTATCGGGGAGAGGTGTTTCCGCTTGAGATTGAGTTTGAGGATTCTGAGCTATTTGCCGACGCGGTTACTGAGACTGGTATGGATTTGCACGAGGGGGATGGTGACGCCGGTGCTCGTGGGGAGCAGACTGATTAGGCGGGACGTGAGAGGACCAATGGTTTGGGTCCAGTTGCTCAGTTGCCCGGGGATGGTTCCGGAGTAGAGCCAGCCCCGGTTCCGTCGGTTCCGATGAGTACGTTGCGGTTTGGGTCCTTTGAGCCAGCGTCGGCCCCTCCCAGGCTGTGGAGTGACAGGGTGGATTCTGATGATAGCTTTGAGTGTATGCTTCCGCCGTTGGAGTTTGATGCTGTCGCTGATCCTGTGGTGGATGGCTTGTTGGGGACGCTCTCGGTGACGACCTTGGGAGGGGTTAGGGAGGTGGATCCTCAGGTGGTTCCGCTTCCCCCCACCACCCTAGTGGTCTCGAGCCGGGCAACGCCGTCTGTCTCGGAGGTTCGGCCTGGGGAGGGGAGTCCGGGGCAGGTGGCCTCGGTCTATCCTTCTCTTGGCCTGGCGCCAGAGACACCGGTGTCGCCGACGATGGTCGGCCGTGGGGGAGGACGCATGGGTCAGGCGGATCTGGCTCTTTCTCCTACGGTGGCGACTGCTGTGGCCGCATCTCCGGTGCAGCTGGGGACGGGTCTGGGGCAGGTGGCCTCCACTCCTCCTCCTCCTTCGCCAGTAAGGCCATCAACGACATCAGATCTCGCAGTCCGGGCGAGAGGAGAGTCTGGGCCGGCGGCGCCTATGCTTCCCTCCCCCGGCGGCCTGCCTGTGGGGCATGTGAGCCCTCCGTCGCCTCATCCGGTAGGTTTGGCGGACTCTTTAGCACGAGGCTTTACGTGGGAGGAGGTGATTTCATTTGGTGGGATCCCTAATCTGGCCTCGATGGGGCTTCGGATGAGTTCTTGGCTCCAGGACAACCCGGAGGTTGATGACATGCAGGACAACAAGGCTCCCAGACTGGATGGTTTCCCGGCTGAGTTCTACAAAAAGTGCTGGCACATTATTAAGGGGGATTTGTTACCTATGTTTCATGATCTGTTCTCTGGACAGCTTCATTTATTTCACTTGAATTTTGGAACAATCACATTGCTTCCTAAGAAAACGGAGGCTGTGAGAATTTAGCAGTTCAGGCCGATCGTCCTTCTCAATGTTAGTTTCAAAATTTTCACCAAGGCCGGGACTAATAGGCTCACACAGATTACGCATTCTGTGGTTCAACAGTCCCAAACTGCTTTCATGCCGGATAGAAACATCCTTGAGGGGGTGGTTCTCCTTCATGAAATGCTCCATGAAATCCATTCAAAGAAATTAGATGGAGTCATTTTTAAGGTGGATTTCGAGAAAGCGTATGATAAAGTCAAATGGCCATTTCTCTAGTAGGCATTGCGTATGAAAGGTTTTGATGAAGCCTGGCGCCGCCAGGTTGAATCGTTTACGCAAAAAGGAAGTGCTGGAATTAAGGTGAATGACGATATTGGTCACTACTTCCAGACACATAAAGGCCTAAGACAAGGAGATCCGATGTCCCCTATCCTGTTTAACATTGTGGTTGACATGTTAGCAATTATGATAGGTAGGGCTAAGGAGAATGGTCAAGTAGGTGGATTGGTACCTCATCTTGTCGATGGAGGTGTGTCCATCCTTCAGTACGCTGATGATACAATCATCTTTATGGAGCATGATTTGGCCAAGGCGAGAAATATGAAGCTGGTGTTATGCCTTTTCGAACAATTGACCGGGCTCCAGATTAACTTTCACAAGAGTGAGTTGTTTTTCTTTGGTAGAGCCAATGATGACCAAGAGGCTTATAGGCAATTGTTTGGGTGTGATTTGGGGGCGTTACCTTTTTCTTACCTAGGTATACCAATTCACCACCGTAAGCTCACGAACAGAGAATGGAAATGCATTGAAGACCGATTTGAAAAGAAACTGAGTTGCTCGAAGGGCAAGCTCATGTCATATGGAGGCTGATTGATTTTGATTAATTCGGTGCTCACGAGTATGCCTATGTTTCTCTTATCGTTCTTTGAAGTCCCAGTTGGAGTCAAGAAAAGACTGGACTTTTATCGCTCGCGTTTCTTTTGGCAGGGTGATGAACTAAAAAGAAAATATCGGCTACCTAAATGGGATGTCATCTGTAGACCGAAAGACCAAGGGGGTCTTGGTATCGAGAATCTCGAAGTCAAGAACAGATGCCTTCTTAGTAAGTGGCTGTGGAAGTTAGCCCATGAGACTGAGGTCACGTGGGCGTAAATACTTTGTAGCAAGTACCTTCAGACCAAAACTTTGTCCCAGGCGACAGTTAGGCCGACTGATTCGCCTTTCTGGAGAGGACCGATGAAAGTCAAACAATCCTTGTTTAATAGGACAAAGTTTATTATTGGCAACGGTGCTAGTACGCGTTTCTGGGAGGATACTTGGCTCGGAGAGACACCCTTGGCCATTCAATACCCGTCTTTATATCGGATTGTTCAACGTCGTGAGGTGTTCGTTGCAACGATATTTCAGTCTACCCCCCTTAATATTCAATTTAGACGGTCGCTAGCGGGCAATCGTTGGGAAGAATGGCTCCAACTAGTTAGGAGACTGATGGAGGTTCAGCTTTCCCAACAACCAGATGAATTACGCTGGAAGCTTACTAGGTCTGGAGTATTCACAGTTAAATCAATGTATATTGATGTCATTAACTCGAGCTTCATTCCCACCTCTAAGCACGTTTGGGCTGTCAGAGTACCTTTGAAAATAAAAGTGTTTATGTGGTTTGTCCATAAACAAGTTATATTAACTAAGGACAACCTGACTAAGCGTAATTGGACAGGATCTACTAGGTGTAGCTTCTCTGATCGGGATGAGACGATTAAGCACCTTTTTCTTGATTGCCCGCTAGCCAAAGTTCTTTGGCGGTCAGCCCACATGGCTTTCAATATTACGCCACCGCATACTATTAACACGTTATTTGGGGTGTGGCTTAATGGGATTGAGCCCGACTTAGCGAGACATATTCGTGTGGGAGTATGCGCGTTGCTGTGGACTATATGGAATTGCAGAAATGATTTGGTTTTTAACAGAACATCATGCATTCATTTTTTGCAGGTTATCTTCCGGGCCACGGCATTGATCCGTTCGTGGTCGCTACTCACTCCGATGGAGGCCAGGGAGCATTTGGTTACTGGATCTATCCGTTGGGAGATGGTAGCTCGGGATATCTTCAACCGGTTTGGATGGCGGTCATGTAATAGGATAGGCAATTAGTTTACCTATCTGTCTTTAGCCAGCCGGTTGTGGCGTCCCTTATTTGGCTAGTCTGTCGTTCTAGCCTCTTTGGCTCTGTGTGAGCCTTTTTTTTCAGTTCGAGACTTTTAAGACCATATTGGAACCTATTTATTTGTTTTAATAAGAGGGCCGTATGCATCGTTCTGATGCAGAGGCCGGGGTGAACCCCTTTTCGAAAGAAAAAAAGAACACCAAGGGCAAGGAGGTTGTGCTACCATTGGTGGACGAGCACCCCAGCCGCAAGCGGAGGAACTATGTTGAACAACATGAAAGCATGGGCTGTCCATGGAAAGTTACTTTATTACGTGTAGTCGAAATCCCTAAGCACACAACTGAAATATCAATGGTATAAAATTTATCACCCAGAGGTAACAAAAGAGATAACCAAGATAGACTCAACATTATCACAAAAAGGAGCAAAGATCAGCTTGGATTCCAATAGGTGAGATATAACTATTAAAATGGGCCTTCATGGTGCTTTACAAATAAAGTTCAAAAGACTGACCTGATAAAAGATGGCGTCATAATTTTCTTAATTATAAGACAGGTTAAAGTAGCGAAACTGCCACCAACATTCGAGAAATATCTGCACACAGGTATGTTGTGTGCGAGTTTCATAGGGTTCTGATGAGATCTTCTCCCAATCTCAATCTTCACATAACGTACTGGTCCCTCGAACAGTTGCTCGGAGATTTCTAACAATGAGTGAGCTACGAGTAGCACAGAGACTTCGGGTTCCAGATACACTTCAACCCTCTAGCTTGGAGTGACGATGGCAGACAAAGCGTCAGCTTCCTGCTCAGAGACAAAATACCTATAGGTTGCTACTGCCAGAACTGTTTGCGCCCATGAGCGCCCACACTCTTTCCCGCACCACACATGAGGATGGTGGTTAAACGGAGCAAGGATGGGCGGAACAGAATGGATGACACATACTTCCTCCGTTTCAAAATATAAGTTTTTTTAGAGATTTTAATGCGAACTTCATACGGATGTATGTAGACATATTTTAGAGGGTAGATTCACACATTTCCCTCTGTATGTAGTCATTATTGAAATCTCTAGAAAGACTTATATTTAGGAACGGAGCTGCACACCCAAAGTCAGCAGGCGACACCGCCACAGCTGACTGTCCTTGATGGCATAGACGCTGATGTTGTCTTGGCCTCCAAGGTGCACCAGAAACAACGGTGCCTAGAGCGCCATAAGGTGGTGCTCAGGAGATCTGACAACCACAGGAAGGTCTCCCGGCGATATGACAGTCGTGTCAGCCAGCATGTATGCTGACCAAATGATGACCTTTAGAATGGGCCAGTCCACGCATGGACGAAAATCTGCCAAAAATAGTAGCGTGACCTGCACTGCAAATGACCACCTGCACCGCATGTATGCTCAACAGCACCTTAATATGGAGCAGCTGTCTACTCCAAATGACCACTAGCGGTTCGAATCCAGCCGCCATTAGCAGTATTACTTGTCAGTCCATACAGCAGTTTGTAAAAAACGAGTTTATGTGAAGATTAATACTTATAAAAAAAAATCATGTTGCATTTCTATCTATCAGCGTCGCTCCTAGTATTGCAAAGCCTGACATTGACCTCATCTCTCGAGAGGAGTTTGGTACAAATTTCAGTTTTTTCCTACTCGTCCGGAGAGTACTTGGTGGGCAGAACGAGATTTAAAGGAGATAGTTGTTCTCATGTGGGCGTAAACAAACACTAATTCATTTATATATAGATGTTATGTATGTTTCACTAATTTGATATAATTATTTATTATATAAGTAATTGTAAATTTTTCATGTGTTGAAGCAATGCTCACGGATATCAAGGAAAAGGTATACTCTTAGGAATGTTGATGTATTTAAAAAAAATGTCAACTATATGTCCTCACAGGAAGTAAAAACCGAGAGCATCTGATGCTGTGAATTCCACAACGCAATCGGTCGATAAAAGGAAAACTACCGCCGCACTCGTGCCAAGGCTTCTGGAGTCGCGGAACATGCATGTTTGGTCGTTTCCAATCATGGACCCCAACATTGTATTATTCCTACCATGAACCTTTCATGGACGTTGCAGGCAATTCTCGGTGTCTCCCAATCCTACATATTATCATGATCTGAGAAAGCTTGTTGATTAGTTTGTGCCATCAACTTAACTTTAGTTGATGCTAATGCAATCAAATATTCACAATTCTACTACACATTTGGTGCATCTTGAGCTCTCCTCACCAATATAATATGTGCTAGCTTCTAAGGGACCTAAGGAGACGGTAGACAAAAGTTGTGATAGAAGTGTGATGTTGATGGCATGCATAAGGGACTTCATATAGAACCATAGGGGTTCATTATCTTTGTCTCTCACCATTATTTCCTGCAACGGTACACCTACCACTTTGCACATGATCTTACAGCTGGTGAGGAGAGAGGAAATGCAGTGGATAAGTTTTATTTCCATGTCGGCTGAGGCAGGAGAACATAATAGCGAGTAGCCAGAAATTTCAGGGAGTTGCTAAGGGATTTGTGGCTCAACATGCTTGACAGTCACATGGTAAGCTACTTGATACTCGACCCATTATAAAATATAGACGCATAAATATTTTTAGAAGCCACATTTTATAATATGCTCCTCCGTATATTTTCTGTGTGTATTCTAGACTATATTGAAGAAAACTTTATTTACTCATCATTAGATATCAAAATCTATTTATATGCTATCGTGTGGAATAGATTCACTTGAGCGAGCGCTATGTATAAATATTGGAAGCTAAGTTTGGCAATGTCATGAGACAAAAAGCACTTCTTGTATTGAGAAAATAAACACAAATCGAACTTTTGATTTTTTTTGGGGTAAAGAATCTTATAAGAGTCAGTCGTAGTCTACTTTGTTAGATGTACTGTGAATTCACAAACTTTCATTCTAAAAATATCCATCTATGTGATGCATAAAAAGGGGAAATTATGTAGTACAGTTTTACGCTTGATTTAAAACTGGTGTGTGATGTGAATGTAGCTTTGCTCCATATTTATTGATAGTTATGTAATATTCGCTTGCAAAAGCCATTGGGTGCGTAAAAACCTCAAACGATCCATCTCGAACTTATGTTTTCTTTTTCGTTATCACTACCTTTCGTGAAGTCATGTTTATCGATTTCAATTATTCCCTGTGTCCCCCAATCCTACACATAATATGCTACACCCAAATCTAGTCAATTACTATGGACACTAGTCATGAAATCATGTGTTCGCATGGGCTAGTTGCAAAATATTATCTTTGAATCCCATACGTTAGAACATAGCAATGCTTTGTGTACAACGGCATTGACCTGACAGATTTGAGACATCATGCATAATACATAAGGAAATGTATTCCAGTCAATACGTTATGGGTATGCCTGACTGTCCATAAACTAAATTGGCACAAAACTGTGTCTCTCACGCACGTGATCTATTTCTCTCTCTCTCTCTCTCTCTCTCTCTCTCTCTCTCTCTCTCTCTCTCTCTCTCTCTCTCTCTCTCTCTCTCTCTCTCTCTCTCTCTCTCCCCGCCCGCCACCACCTCCATCGCTCCTGCCGCCAAGCACCCCTCCATGATGCACCACATCTCTCGTCGGCTAGCTGTATCGCCGACTACTTCAACGCCATGCACACAGAGTCAAACGACTAGGCCGCCGCATCCTCCAACATCGTCCGCGCCTCTGCCTACCCCAATGTTGTCTGCCTGCCAAGATTTCATCCCCCCACATCCCTTCGTCTCCGTCTACCTCCTCCACCTCCCACGCCGCCGACGTCCTCCAGTCCATGGTCAGCGGTGCCACCTCTTTTTTCTTTCTTTTTGTTTACATTCTGTTTTTATATGTTAGAAAATATTGGTAGAGATAGACATGAACATAGTGTGTAGTTAAGTATTGGAGGTTTTAGTAAAAATAATTAGGTTGATTCCGGTGGATTAGTTACTTACTAGTTAGTAACTAGGTAATGAACAATTAGAAGACCTCTAAAAATGTAGTTCAGTTATGTTTAATTTTCCCTGAGCTAGTTAGTAATTTTTTGGTGTAGTTATTGACTAGTTCAATTAGGTTTGGCTGGATTCGTGCGAGTTCTTCTGCTTTTACGATATTGGATGTCATCTTTTTCCAAATTTGCAGGTATTGCCAATGGGTGCCAATGTTTTATTCCAATTTTTGGCACTCAATATATATGTCTATTTTTAGTCAATGTCAATGTATTTTTTTTTACTTATTTGTTAGTTCTCGCTGCAAGTTCCGGCACCGTTACCATGGCACCATATCAAGGTATGAGGGTGAAGGGGAGGAAGATGTGGGGGGGGGGGGGGGGGGGTGGAGAGATCTCCTTTCATGGGCGAATCGACGTAGCTCCTGTTCCCTGAGGCTGCCCACGTCCCAATATTCCTCACACTGGCACATTATGAAATATGACCTAGAGGCAATAATCAAGTGGTTATTATTATATTTCCTTGTTCATGATAATTGTTTATTATCCATGCTATAATTGTATTGACCGGAAACTCAAATAAATGTGTGGATACATAGACAACAACATGTCCCTAGTAAGCCTCTACTGGGCTAGCTCGTTGCTCAAAGATGGCTACGGTTTTCCAAGCCATGGACATGAGTTGTCATTTGATAACGGGATCACATCATTAGTAGATTGATGTGATGGGACAAGACCCAAACTATGAACGTAGCATATGATCGTATCAAGTTTATTGCCGTCGTTTTTCTGCATGTCAAGTATATGTTCCTATGACCATGGGATCATGCAACTCACTGACACCGGAGGAGTGCCTTGTGTGTACCAAAAACGTAATTGGGTGACTATAAAGGTGCTCTACAGGTATCTCCGAGGGTGTCTGTTGAGTTGGCATGGATCAAGACTGGGATTTGTCACTCCGTGACGTGCAAATATTTTTTCGTGAGTATGCAATGTTTGCGTATAATTCATTGATAGGTAGATAATTGAGCGTACATAGAAGGGAGGGGGGCGCTAGAGTGCTACGTACACAAGGATGGTGTAGCTGCTAGCGCGAGCATGAGAGGGAATGGGTACACTCAGCCCCAGTACAATCATCAGTTGTCTACGGTACTATGGATGCTAGACTGTAGCCCCTGCTTTGAACCACGAGCGTGCTTCTTCGCGAATGTCTAGGCACAGCTGCGCGGATAAGGGGGTGCCGTCGTCAAAGACGCAAGATTTGCAGTGTTTCACTAGTAGAAAACATCGCATTTATCCCGGTTCCAGAGGCCCTTTAGCCTCGGTTTTGGAACCGGGACTAAAGCCCAAGACCTTTAGTCCCGGGTCGCTTACGAACCGGGACAGAAGGGGCTCCACGTGGCAGCTGTGAGGCGCCCAGGCAGGAAGACCTTTAGTCCCGGTTGGTAACACCAACCGGAACCAAAAGGCATCCACGCGTAAGCAGTTAGGGTTTTTTAGGGGGGGGGGGTTAGGGGGTTTTGGAGGGTTAATTTAGGGTTTTCATATATAGTTTTAGCTAGCTAATAGGGAGAAGTGTTCTTTCTTTCTCCGTGCTTGGTCGACGTAGAATGGTGCATCAGATCGACTAGTACGTACTGCGAGTGCGAGATCAACAGAGACAGAGACAAGCAGGCAGGCAGGCTCTTGTGGCCTGCCAGCATTTTGAACCGGCCGGCCTGGCCTTTGTCTTGAGGCAAACACAACAAGCAGCTAAAAGCACGGCTAACATGTTTTGCTGAATTGATCGATAGTAACCACATGAACAAATAAGTTAGGCGAATTTTGGTTAGGCTACCATGATTAAGGTCACACTTCAACTATAATGCTAATCAAACTCTTAATTATTCTTTACAACTGTTGTGATAGGCTTGGAGATTTAGTTAATACTACAAAGAATGGACTCGCTTCGTTGCGCGGTAGGTATTGTTATGAATTCGTAAAAAAAGATGGTTTGGTGTGTATGGGAGATGATGAAGTGTGTTCTCTTTTAATAATCCGATATTTTTATGGTCCCTTTCTGGGAGTATAATTATATATTATCTGTAAATTAACCCACACTATGTACAGAAATTTCATTCGGTGGTGGCCACATGTATTATATTGGTGCTACGCTGTTGTGTGTTGGCATATATTTTTTTATGACGTGATGAGATGGTGGGAGGCTGATATATTTTTACAAGTTGGAAAGTAGCGGCAGAGCAGCAGCGGCCGGCCGGGGAAAAACAGAGCAGCAGTAAGCGGCAGCACAGCGGAGCGGCTAGGAAAAAAGAGCGCCCCCTGGTGGTATTTATAGGTGGGGGCAGCACAAGGCTTCGCTCAGGGACGCACCCACTTTCTGGAGATCATGCTGATCGTGGGGATCGTGGGAGTGCACTGCTTTTTCTTTTCTTTGGCTTATTTCCTTAATCAGTAGCTAGTCCACCCCAGTTTGACTCCACTACGTACGTGGGTAATCACCATGGGCCAGACTTCATTTTTTCTATTCCGTCTACCGTATGGGCCGTGCATCACTCTTGAATGCACGCATGCAACATAGCATTCCCTCAAAAAAAAAAACGCATGCAACATAGCAAACTATAGCGGGCGAGTAGTGGTAACCTTGTGGTGGGCGGGCCCACCTCAATTCAAGGGTATTCAGTTGAATACCCATTATTTTTGTGAAAAAACTAGGTATATATAGTCTATATACTATGTTGTATAAGAAAAAACGATACCGACACATCCAGAGCGTCGAGTTAAGCTTTTCAGCCTAAAAAGTGAGGCAGCCCATTGTCTACTTCTCCTCATCACCACGAACCAGGCATGGCCCGTTGGCCCAAGTCACTCGCACACATCCATCATCGCACAGAAAAAATTCCATCGATCAGAGCCAGGCACACGAACCGGCAGCGCCGCCCCTGTTCTCGAGTTCTCCACTCGCCGCACGCGACCCAAGCGGCCAAGCAACGAACCGCCTCCTGATCGGCACCGCACGGCGGCCAGGGTCCAGAGCTGCCATCGCTTGATCGGCGATCGGTTGCAGGTACGCGCGGCGGCGGCTGCAGCGTGGACACGCCCGACGAATACATCCCTGAATCCCTAATCCCTTGCCCCTTTTGGTTCTCAACTTTCTAATCTCTGTTGTAGGTGGCGGGTAGCAGGATTGCAGGAATCAATCTAATTTCAAAGCACAACTCGAATTCAACTATCGAAGGTATAATCACTAATTAGATGTACGAATCACTTGACCCAGAAATTGGGCTCTCTCCTCTCATGCCCGTGTTCTAACTGAATTTATTTATCAGTGTCGAACTGAATTCAGGCAGCTAGGCAACGCTTTTGCTCTCATATTGTCCACGCAGCAGGGTGCAGTACAGAAGTGCAAGACTAAGTAAGTTAGTTTGACCACTAATCACTTGTCTTTCTTGTTTTAATATAGTGAAATTAGAGACTAGTTTGCAGTCAATTAAGAATTGTTTAGACATGAGAATTTACAATTTTCCATTCGAGTTTGTAATGAGAGAACGTTTATAAATTCTGAATTTGTTCCAGTGAGCGTTATGTATAATGATTAGTACTCTAAAACTTGAGCAACTTTACTTTTCAGGTGTAAAACATGAAGAGTAAGAATACTGGCACTACTGATTTGAGAGCTTTCATGAAAAGAGTTGCTGCAAAAAGAAAACAACCTGAACCAACGAGTGCTACCCCATCTTCCAATGAAAGTCAGATGCAATTGGTAATTTTTGAAGGGCAAAGTGGTAGTGAGACACACACAATACCACCTGAACCCGAGAGAGCTCCTGACACAGAGGCCCCAATAGCAGAAGATGATGATGAATCTATGGCCCTAGATGAATCTGATTCTAGTGATGAGGATAGTGATGATGACATTTATAACATCGAGCCTGATCCTGGGTTGAGGACTCCTATCTCAAGCTATGATGTTAATGAACAAGATTTAGTTAGAAGGGCCTACATTGCATTGGGATGATGTAAACCAAAGATGCGGAAGAAAGATTTTCCGCAACATGACTGCGGAGGTAAGCGTCGCTCCCAACCGGCTTGGTTTGATGAGTATAAGTGGCTTGAGTATAGTGTGGATAAAGATGCTGCATATTGCTTTTTTTGCCATTTGTTCAAAGATAGTACTAAATTTGCTGGTGGAGATAGTTTTGTTAATGGAGGGTTCAAAAATTAGAATATGAAAGAGAGATTTCGTAAGCATGCTGGTGAGGTGAATAGTGCTCATTGTGAAGCCGAAGAGAAATATAATTTGTTCATCAAACCTAAAGCATCAATCCGTGAGGCCATTTCCTCACAGACCACACAGTACAAGGCTGAGTATCTAGCTCGATTAAAATGGTCACTTGAGTGCATAAAATTTATTTTGCATCAGGGGTTGGCTTTTCGTGGTCATGATGAGGGAAAGGATTCTAAAAATAAAGGAAATTTCCGAGAACTTTTGCAATGGCTGGCAGGCAACTTTGAAGAAGTTAATAAGGTTGTTTTAGGAAATGCTCCACAGAATTGTCAGATGATAGATCACAAGATTGAAAAACAGCTTATTAGTTCTTGTGCTCATGAAACAACAAAATTTGTCATAGAGGAACTTGGTGATGAGTGTTTCACAATTCTTGCTGATGAATCTAGTGATGCATACCAACAAGAACAGTTAGCTCTTTGCTTGCGATTTGTCAATAAAATAGGGGAGCCGGTTGAAAGGTTTCTTGGTCTTGCTCAAGTTGAGGATACTACATCATTGACTCTTAAAGAAGCAATTCAGACCTTGCTTATGAAGTATCAACTGCCGATATCCAAGGTACGTGGGCAAGGGTATGACGGTTTGAAGAAACTAATCATGGAAGATTCTCCTTCTGCTTATTATGTTCATTGCTTCTCCCATCAGCTTCAACTAACCCTTGTAGCTGTTGCTAAGGAGAATATTGATTGCAAATGGTTCTTTGGGCACCTTGCATATTTATTGAATGTTCTTGGGATGTCATGTAAAAAGATCCGCATGCTTCGCGTAGCTCAGGCTGAGTATATGATTGAAGCATTGAAACTAGGTGAAATTGAAGCTGGCCAAGGTTTGAATCAAGAGATGGGCCTAGCAAGGCCCGGTGACACACGATGGGGATCTCACTACACAACGGTAATGCATGTTATGTCTTTGTATCCTTCAATCAGGAAAGTTCTCTTTAGGCTTTGGAAAGAAAGTAATTCGGCAGAGGCTTTAGGAGCTCAAACTATGTTGGAAGTATTTAAATCATTTGAGTTTGTTTTCATGTTTCACTTGATGAATGAAATATTTGGGTACACAAGTGACTTAAGTAACGCTTTGCAGAAGAGGGATCAAGATATCGTGAATGCAGTTGATCTTCTCGAGTTCACAAAGGTACAACTGCAAGTTCTAAGAGAAGATGATGGATGGAAAGAATTCCTTGAGAATGTCACTTCTTTTTGTGTGAAGCACAATGTCAGATGTGTTGACATGGATGGGAAGTACAAGCCTATACAAAGAGCAAGAGCGTTCTATAAAAATGCCATGAATTACCACCGGTTCCATGCTGATATGTTTTTGGGTGTCATTGATAGGCAAGTTCAAGAGCTTAATAACATGTTTGATGAGGTAAACACGGAGCTACTTAGATGCATGGCATCATTCAGTCCAGCCAAGTCATTTTCTTCTTTTAATATTGATGACCTGGTTAAGCTTGCTGGGTTCTATCCTCATGATTTTGACTTTGAAGAAATGCACCAACTTCCTTTTCAATTGAATCTCTATATTAATGATGTGAGGAATGACGAAAACTTCATAAACTTGAGAAGTCTAGCAGAGTTGTCTATGATGCATGTTAGAACAGGGAGGGCTCTTCGGTATGATATTGTTTACAAACTGCTCAAATTGGTGCTAGTCCTTCCTGTTGCAACAGCCGGTGTTGAGAGGGTCTTTTCATCAATGAACTATATAAAAAACAAGCTAAGAAGCAAGATGGGGCAAAAATACTTGAATGGTTGCTTGGTCACATTCATTGAAAGGGATTTCTTCTTGCAAGTTAAGGATGAGGACATTATCACACATTTTCAAAGCATCAAGGATCGCAAAGTTATCCTGTGATTTGTAAGTTTTTATCGATCCTATATATATTTTAGATTTTTGCAATGATATGTTGAACAATGTTTTTACTTCCATATGGTGAACAATACCAAGTTATGATCAATTTTTGTGAATATAATATATTATGTGGTATCTTTTATATAGTTTAGAACTAGTACAATATGCTTCTGTAATTGATTATACGCCTGAAAGGAAGGCCATAGACTTTCAAAAATAATAATTCAAAATTTGAATACACAGTCTTGAATTCCTGGGCCCGCCCCTGCATTGTGGTCAATCTGGCGAGCACGAAGAAGAGCAGTACATGAAGACATTTATGAGAGCCCTTTCGCGACTAACTGTTTTGTCAACAATTTTCTGAGAGATATTCAGATCATGGACAAAAAGACAACAGCTCGGCCAAGAAATGTGACTTGATCAACGGCATGGGTGCCTCCGCCTGGGGGATATGTGAAGATAAACACGGACGCGGCTGTTGCGACAGAACGCTCTTGTGGTGTGGTTGCTGCTGTGTGTCGCGACGAGGAGGGAAATTTCCTGGGAGCATCTGCTTGCAAGGTAAAATTCATAACAGAAGCGGCCACTTTGGAAGCTATGGCATTTCGGAAGGGTCAAGCACTGGCACAAGACTTATACATCAACCGGATTCATATTGCATCGGATTGCAAGACGGTGGTCACAGATATCCTTGAGAAGAACTCCAGTTCGGAGTATGGGGCTATTATCCAAGAGATTTTTTATCGTTCTAGTCTGTTTAATTCTTGTAATATAGCTCATGAGTTTAGGAGCTCGAATTTCGAGGCTCACAATCTCACTAGGCATGCTTTACAACTCGGCTTTGGACGCCATGTTTGGTTGGGCCAACCCGGGGATCTGGTTTTTTTACCTGTAAACATTTTGGTTTCTGAATAAAGCCTGGCGACGATTGTCTCAAAAAGAAGCAAACTATAGCGGGCTAAGCCGTTAATTAGCTACTAATCAACGGCTCATTAAGGATTACTTTCTTAGTGTGGCACGCAATAAATACATGGAAAGGTATTTTTCTTTTCTTATGTGGCGCTATATCCATCACGCCCATATTCCATTAGGATTGCTATGTGTCTTCTTTTTTTATGTCGCGGTGATATTTTGCTATTCCCGGCGATGAAATAATTCCCATGTATATTGTTCAATATTTGCAAAATAAGTGCCGCCCATGATGATTTTATGTCGACATTTCATGCGGTCTATTTTGAAGATATTAGGGCTGTCTATAATCTTGCGTCTCGTGGTTATTATTTCATCGGGAAAAAAGCCTTTTATAGAGATTTTATTTATTCATTTTACCAACTTTGTGAATACCCGATATTTTCATATTCTAAGCCAATGTAAACAATTATACATTGATATTTGGTGCATTTCTTTTGTTTCCGCGCCTGCTATTTTCTAGTAAGCGGCCAAAGTTAAACAAAGTCATTTGCTCTTCCCATTTGGCAGTTCATCATTTTTATCGTTCGGATTAATTTATATTTTTATAATAGCTATTGCACAATTTTTACATTGGCGAAATTCCGTGTCAACAGTGCTACTGCCTTTTTGCTTCCGTGTCAACAAACTTGAGAAGAAAAAAAAGAGGAGAAGAAGAAAGTAATAGAGGAGAAGAAGAAAAAATTTCTTCTTCTCCTCTATTACTTTCTTCTTCTCCTCTTTTTTTTTTCTTCTTTTTCTTCTTCGATCTTCTCCTCTATTCCTTTCTTCTTCTCCTTTTTTATTTCTTCTTCGTTTTCTTCAACACGAGGGGGGGGGGGTGGGGTTGATGTAACCCCCTCCCGATAACTTCAACACGAGGGGGGGGGGGGTCGATATAACCCCCTCCTGATAACTTCAACACGTGGGGGGGGGGGTCGATATACCCCCTCCCCGATAACATTATTTTCTTGTGTATGTATGTCGTCGTTGTCGATATTACCCCCTCCCGGATAACTTCGACATGAGGGGCGGTCGATATATATAACCCCTCTCGACTGTGATAACTTATACCGCGGGAGCACCCCCCGACCCTCTCGCTCGACCAAAACTCTCGAGGACACCCAAACCCTAGAAAAAAAGATGTCGGTCTCCTACCCCCTCCCGCCGCGCCCCTACCCGACAAACTCTCTCGAGGCCACCACAAACCCTAGAGAAGCATCGTCGAGGACACTAATATGATTCCTTACTATGATTAGCTAGCTAGTTCTACGTTTGCCACTAATATATCCATCTGTCATGTTTGAATAATAATTTCCATGTTGTAAATATTTGTAGAAACTATGGACACCGCCGGAGACGAAGCAAAAGAAGCGTTGTTGAGGGACATAATCGCAGAAGGAAGTGATGCCGTCTCGTTGTTTCTCAACGACACCGATGGTCTGGAAGGAGAGGGTGAAGAAGCTGGCTCCGGTGACCTAATGCCGGTGCAAGAAGGAGAACGTGAGGACGGCTCTGGTGACCCAATGCCGGTGCAAGAAGGAGACCGTGATGACGGCTCCGGTGACCGAACCGAGTCCGGCCAGGTATATATATTAGTTAAGCCTGTGCTGACTAGCTAATTGATGCATTCATTGTTTTGGTATGTACACATATTAATTAAGTCTTTGTTCTTTTTTCTAGCCCTCTGGATCGAGCACAACTGAGGTAAAGAGACGAGGCCCGAAGAAAAAGTTGAACTCGGATGAAAGGTTTGAGATCATAGCAATCGCGCCCGACGGCCAACCGATTGAACCCATCCGAACAAAGAACGCATTTATTGCTCAGTGCGGGTTCTGGTTAGGGACAAGATCCCGATCAGCATCCAGCAATGGTTAAAGCCGGCTACAGAAGACCCTGAGGTGTCTTACGTCAATGATATGCAGAAAAATGATCTTTGGACTGAGCTGAAGTCAAATTTCACCCTACCGCCAGAGGATGATCCGGAGAAGCCAGTTAAAGAGCAATTAATCAAGTCTTTTGCTCTTAAGAGGATGGCAGAAAAATGATCTATGATCCGGAGAAGATCATAGATCACTGGCCCGCATTTGTGGCCAACAAGACATTGGAAAAGAGTAAGAAGATGTCGGCGACAAACAAGAAAAATGATGCGAAGAAGAAGCTTCACCATCGCACGGGGTCAGGTGGCTACCTCGTAGCCCGGCCTAAGTGGGCCAAGGCTGAGAATGATCTGTTTGAAAAAGGGATCGATCCAGAGACAATGAACTGGCCAGACCGTTGCCAGACTTGGTTCTTCGGGGCTGGCGGAACCTTGGACCCTACAATAGGGAAGTGCATTTGGACGGACGAGCAACTTGACATACCCTTGAAGAAGCTTCGGTACTATATCGATGCAGCGCAGAAAGGGACGTTCCTTTCAGACAGAGAGAACGACGAGCTCACAAAGGCCCTCGGAAATCCTGAGCACCCTGGACGAACACGAGGCACGCCAGGCTCCATTCCGTGGAAGGCTGGGTTTCCGGACGTAGGCGGTTACAAATGCCAGGAGAGGAGGAAGAAAGTGCAGCAGTCCAAACTGCAGGCGCTTAAAGCAAGGGTACTCGGGATAGAGGAACGAGAAGGAAATCGCAGCAAACGAACTGCTGAAGCTTCCCCCGAAGCTACCCCGCCATCTCAGCGGAGAAGCAGCGTGGCTTCCACCGAGCTGCTTCAGCCGGAGCATGTCTTGACGGCTCCTGCCAGCTATCCCGTGGATGCTATCACGGAGGCTCAAAATTGCCACCTTATGACGCAATGGATTAATATGAAGGTCAAGGCGGCTGTTGGCTCTGTTTATCCTTCTGAACCCGGCGCAACTTTTCACTGCCGGCCGATTCCAGAAGGATATGCTAGGGTGATGGTGGATGAAATAACGGAGGGATTTGAGGAGCTCCAGGTTGACCATCCTACCGGTGAAGGGGAGACTCGGCTGGGTTCTACTCTAAAGACTCCATGCCTATGGCGGAAGGATCTCATCAACCTTCAGAACTGGACGCCTCCGCCTCCTCCTCCTCCTCCTCCGGCGAGTCAGGGCACTCCGCCTCCTCCACCGCCTCCTCCTCCGGCGAGTGACGATCAGGGCACTCGGTCGGTTCCTTCTCCGGCGCGTGGCGGCACTCCGCCTCCTTCTCTGCCTGCGCCTGCGCGCCCGAGCAGCCAACCTCCTCCTTCTCCGCCTCATCAGCAAGGGTGGAAGAGACCCGCCGCCGCTCCAGCAGCTGCTTCGGCGCGTCGTAGTCCTTCTCCTCCGCCTCGTAAGCAAGTAAAGAAGACAGCCGCTCCGTCTGCTCGGCCTGCGTCTAGCAGTACAGCCAGAGGCGGGAGGACATACAGATTTGGTCCTTCTCTAAAGACTCCAGAGAAGTTACCATACGAGAGTACCCCGGAGGAGAACGCGAAGATGGCGCGAACCGAAGTGGATGACTGGTTTCAAGGGTTGAAAGCAAAGAGACATCCACCTCCGGAGGAGAAGTTAGATCCGGTGAAAGCGAAGCGCACTCTGGCTGCCCTGGCAAAACCACCCAAGTCTCCGCCGAAAGGCAACTATGAGCGCATTATTGCAAAGACATGTGCCGAAGCGGAGCGGTCGGGAAGTACAGTCAGTAATCAAAGAATGAAAGAACGACGAGCAGCTGGGAAACAAATTGCCCAGCTCGGCGAATAAGGGAATCAATCGTGCCCCCCGCTCAAGGTGCCTAGCGACATCGTCGATCCGAGGATGGTGCCCGGTTATAGCAATCTTGACGATTACCTGCCCGACGATGTACATTATGATCCCATGGACGTGCAGATACAGAGATACGAGTACGGGAAGCCTCTCGTCAAAGATGAAAAATCTCTATCAACGATGATGCGAAGATTGCATGATTGGTACTTGAAAATCTGCAGAGAGTCTGGGGGAGGAGTACTTTGTATGCGAGAGTTAAACCGGAGCATGACCTCGTTGGGATTGAACTGTTGCCTATTCCATTTGAGGAGTTCTATCAGTTTTTCAATCAATTGGCCCTCGGTAAAGCAACGGTCACCTGCTACTATCTGTAAGTACTACTACTTCTGTCATTAAGTCTCTCTATATAGCTCAGCTCTTTCATTGCATGTATTTATAATTATCCTCACTATATTATGCAGATTGAAGATCGCCGAATTGAATAAAAGACAAATTGATGATATTGGGTTCGTTAACACGTATCTCATAGATGCAACTGAGGTTGAACATCGTCCCGCAGATACCGAGGCCAACTTGCTACGATCATTCAAAATAAATGAAAACAAAGATATAATACTCTTTCCTTACAACTTCAAGTGAGTGTTACTATCTTGTGCATATTCGGTTTCCCTTATATATTAGTCCAGGTTATAGTAATGTAATTGATGAGTTATGCATGCGTGCGAAGGTAACACTATATTCTCCTAGAGATTATGCTTGAGCGGGGAGTAGTAACTGTCTTGGACTCTAAACAAAAAGATCCCCAGGAGTATGCGGACATGACTGAAATCCTCCAGAAGTAAGTTAAATCGATCATTATCCACCATATCAGCAACTTTGTTCATTTCCTGATATCAAGTAATTGTTTTCTTTTGTCGGGCAGGGTTTGGAGAAAATTCAGCAAAAAATCTCCGAGACTGCCGAGGATGCTGCAATTTAGATACCCGAAAGTAAGTACTATAGTAGCATGTTGCGCGCATTTCCTAGCTATTGATTCAGGCGCTAGTTTCATCAATACCATTTGGCATTCTTACTTATCTGTTTGATTGACCTCTATTTCTTGTAAAGTGGTTGTGGCAGGAACAAGGGAATGATTTCTGTGGATACTACGTCTGTGAGTCCATCCGCCACACGACCTGTGAGCGGGCGGGTACTCTGACGAACAATATGAAGTGCGTAAGAAATAATATTCACAATTTTAGTTTATTACCATCATTTGTGTTGAGTTTCATTCATTCATATATATATATGTATTGACCCCTTCTTCAAATTAGATATTTCGGCAGCAGGATGAACTCCTAGCACCAGATCGCATGCGAGCAATTCAAGAGGAATTGACGGCATTCTTTCTTGACCACGTGATCCCTGAAGACGGAGAATACTATGTGGACCATGAGTCCGTAATTTAGGCGATTATATTTGTAAGAGATAATTATTGTATATATGTAGCCGGTAGTGTCGGATAGATATACGAGGACTTGTTGTTCGACCAATCTCTCAGAGAAGGAGAGGTGGTCGATATCACTTCTCTCTATATGCATATATATGTTCATGACGATCTTCTGTTTCCTTCGTTTGCTTACTAGCTAGCTAGCGTGTCTAGTCCTCTCTATACGTATGTATAGTACGTAGCATCGACCAAGCACGGACATAAGAGAGGACACTTCTCTCTATTAATTAGCTATCTAACACAATATATGAAATACCTAAATTAACCCCCCCAAACCCCCAACCCCCCCTTAAAAAAAAAACCCCAGCCACAGAAATGCTGACGCGTGGATGCCTATTGGTCCCGGTTGGTGCCACCAACCGGGACCAAAGGCCCTCCTGCCTGGGCTCACCACGCAGGCTACGTGGAGGCCCATCTGTCCCGGTTCTGGTTTGAACCGGGACTAAAGGGTTAGGGCATTAGTAACGACCCTTTAGTCCCGGTTCAGGAACCGGGACCAAAGGCCCTTACGAACCGGGACAAAAGGCCCGTTTTCTACTAGTGTTGCGAAATTTCAAATTTTGCTAGAATTAGTTTGAATTTGGCTGGAATTTTCAATGTTAAAATATTTTGGTACAAATTACCAATATTGAGTTGACTTTTCTAACCTTGGCGTTCCGTTTTATTGAATGATTGTAGAAACCCATAAATGTCGATAGATGGCAAACTGATTACATATAATTTAAAGCCAACTTAAAAACCTATCTACAAGAAGCCGTGTCGTCGTGGTTGCCAGCCGTTATCACCCCCCCCCCCCCCCCCCCCCCTCAATTGGGCATCGCCGGTTTCGCCGAGCTCGGCAAACATCTCCTTTTACTGTCCCCTCGTGTTGGCCAAAAACACGATGTTGGTGGTGACCTTGCATTTTTTCAGCCATTCATTCAGTGATCGCGCGATCTTTCACAACCATGTCATGGACCATCAGGATGGCGGTCCTCGAGCTCGGCAGCGTTCTAGCCCTTTGCGGACATATGCTCCTTTGACGCCTCTGCCATCTGGAATACGCCCTCGCCTACATCATCCCCTCCTCCTTCTCCCCCTCTTCCTCGCACTCGTGCTTTGAAGAGTGGCTCGAGTCAGCGTTCGCGGCGGCAGTCGACTAGCTAGGGGAGACCACCGTAGTGACCTCTGCCACAATTTGGGACCCAATAGGCAGGGGGTGAGCTATGCATAGTAGGTGGGGTGGCTCCTCATCATGGCTCCAACAACGGCGAAAACTGACTAGCGATTTGGGGCTGACGGTGGCTGCAGATTTAGTTTAGGAAATTTTAGGGGTGAATACCTAGGGTTAGCATATGCGGTGATGACAGCTTCCATTTATTCCCAGCCGAACCTGTGGGGATTGCGCAGCATTGCGTAGGAGGCCATGAACCTCAGTGGCTCTCCTACTACTAGGTTTTTTCCACAGTACAACCGGTTCATCTTCTCTGTATAACGCAAACGGGTTTAAGTTCTCTGTTAAAATGCAAACTGCTTCAACTTCTTCATCGTTGAAAACTGCCCAGTTCTCTGCAAAGTGCTAGTGTTCACCTACTACTTGGATTTAGCTCACATGACAATCGCAATAACATGGCCATATTTTTTACTTGTAGATCGATTTTATAGTTGCACTACAATAAAAGAATATAAGGTTAGTTGTGTGCATTAAAGATATAAAGGACACCAGTTATTGAATCATGGGTGTTTGTCTACAGCGACATCCATCAATGACCGTGCAGGTATGATCTTCTTAAATACATTGAAGAATGACTTATTTGCAGGCATTGAGAATTTTTTGTGTATCGTACATGCGATATCTTATATCTGGTGGCGACACAACAAAGCGAGATCGGTATAGTGCTCAAGATGACTTCGCGTAGATACATAGGATGGATGTGAACTTTTAAGACTTTTGTACGATGTGAATGTCACTGTATCATGTGAACTTGTAAAACTTCAGAGGAATGATTTGTTGCCGATGTAATTTTCGTGTTTCACGTGAATTTCATTAGCGGTGTTGGGTATCTAATGAAATTAAAATACCCTGAAATACACAATGGAGGCAGTTCTTCATGTAAAGGGGTCTCCAGCACGTAGATTATTGGAAGCAGTTGTACCATCAAAACTGCCTGCAGGGTCCAGGAATTTTGAGGCATTCTGAAACCGCCTTTGACATATATAGTATTAGCCACATAGACTTTCGGGTGAAAATGGTGAACCACCACAGGCCCATATACCACCGCATACCTCTGCCACGTGGCAACCCGTGGTACTCCTGGTGGCAGGGCTATGCCTACAGCAAAGCCGTAGGCATAGATGAATCTATGCCGACGGCTTTGCCATAGGCATATCTCTGCAACGTGTCATCTCCTGGTTCCTCCTGGCAGCAGGGCTATGCCTACGGCAAAGCCGTCGTCATAGATTTTCAGCTATGCCTACGGCTTTGCTGTAGGCATAGATGTGCCACGTGGCGAGTCCTGGTAACTCCTGGGCGTATATATGCCGACGGCTTTGCCGTAGGCATAGTTTTTTTTCCCTGTTTTCTCTTTTCCAATTCATTTGACAGCATTTCAAAACAGAACAATATGAAATTATGCAGAAATATGACAATTCATCATGTAAACATACTCAAGTTCATCTAAACATACTCAAGTTCACCATCATCATCTAAACATACTCAAGTTCATCACATCATCTAAAGATCATCACCAACGGAAGTTCATGAACATAAAAGTAGTGCAACACATGAAACATGATAAAAGTAGGAATATGAAAGGCATGGCACGATGGCCACATGCACGGAATCATCAAGCAAGACCACCTCCGCCAAAACCACCACCTCCGCCAAAACAACCACCACCTCCTCCGCCAAAACAACCACCACCTCCGCCAAAACCGCCATCGCGACCACCACCACTCTGCCGGATCGGAGTGACTGGGGTCGACGGAGCAGGAGTCGAGCCACCGGTCCCCTACATGTTTCAGAAAAGATTCTAACAGTAAATATGATATGATAGTGTTTCATGAACGAGAACTAGTTTGCCAGTAGTTAGGCAAATGTACTAACCGGACCATTACTGCCTAGTGCCACCCATTCATCGAACGTGGGCACGTGTGGGGGTTCTCCCGCAGGTGGTGGTGGGGGTCCCATTTGTGGTGGATCCGTGCGGTTAGTACAAGACGCCAACATAGCCTGAATGTTAGTTAAACAAGCAAACTAGAAGATCAGAAGGAATGAAAGTGCAAAAATTTAGCTTGGTTTTAATAGGGCAAAACTAACCGTCATCATCTGACGGTTGTAATCATCGCCTGCCTTCACTCGTTTCAAGTACTCCCGCACCTCGAGATTCCTATGCTCGACAAACTCCTTATATGCCTACATAATTTAGGTTGTTTCTAAGTGAGCAATGCTGAAAATAAACTGAGAATGCTAGATAGAAAAAGATAAAGAGGAAGTACTTACAGCATGCTGGCGGGCTAAGGGAGTCTGTGAACGCCCCGTACTCTCTAACTGGCTCGGAGTGGTAGCCCGAAGCTGTGTGTACGAGATCGAAGGAGTGATCAAGCCGTCGAAACACGGATACCGACCATTCTTCTTCCCTGGATGGCCACCACCGCCGTGTCGTCGATCTGAGACTAGGCGACCTCAGCAACAGGAACATCCGGATGCAACTCCTGATAGTGATGAATGTAAGACCCCAGGTGCTCCTCGGTCTTGCCGTAGTACTGGCTCTCGCCCTCGTTGCGATGACTCCGCTCGCGGGCCAGCTTCCCCGACTCCATGTCTGAGAGCGGCCTCTTCAACTTGTCCTCCTACAACGTCAAATAGAAGTCAGCCATACATAAGAACATGACAGTAAAGAAGAACAAAAATGCATCATGCACATAGATATACCTTCATGGCCTTGAAGCCCCAGTGGTTCCTGTTTCCTTGGCCGCGTGTCTCGTCGTCTCCACGGTTAGCCCGGGCCTTGATGCTCTTGGCAGCAAACTCTGCATCGGCGCCGAGCCACCTATCCACCAAACTCGCCCATCCGTCATGCCTTCCATAGCACCAATGAGGAACAACCTATGCAAATTTTGGAAGCGTGACATGTGAGCACGAAACATATAGTTAACTGCTTGAAACAATGAAAAGTTAGTAATAGTTACCATCATGAACTGCTCCCTGTTCAAGGTAAGTCGTAGCTTCTGCGCTTGAGTTTTAGTCATCTTTTGGTGCAGGTAGATGTGGTAGTACTGCGAGACGGCAACCCAGCGCACCTCGTACTGCAACTGACGAGTTTTCTTCTTCGCAGCCGCAAGCAAGACCACGTCAGCTCTGGCCTTGTGCTCGTCAAGAACTCTATAGAGTTGCTGCAATCATGCATAAACCAGAAGCAAACAAGGCATGAGTTGAGTGATTCAATGATAAACTATGAACGAAACTGAAGACAAGTGATTCAGAAGAGAACTTACCCAAAATTTGGTGATCACGGCCTTAGCGGCCGTCCCGTACTCCGCGTTGCTGCAAGCCTCGTAGTGGGCCCAGCTCGTGGCCAAAACCCGCTGCTGCGGGTCCCTGTCTGGCCGCGGGCAGAATAGGCCAGGCCAAAACTCCTTCAATAGGACAGTGATAAGGCCGTTCGGTTTACGGCCCTTTCCGCGAAGGATCCAGTTTCTGCAAAAGAATCAAATGATTGCCATGTGTACAATAAGAAAATGTTGTCATGTGTTGAAAATATGATTGAGAGGCACTTACTCTGTCCCCATAGGTTCAATGAGCCACTTGTGCTCCTCGATAGAAGGTGGTGTAGGTAGTCCGGCATTACCACGCAGCCACCCCTGCGGAGCACCCGGTGGTAAGTCACCCCACAACGCGGGATCAACCTCCCCTCCACCCTCATCGTCCTCCTCCTCACCCTCCTCCTCGGCCTCCTCCTCCACACCCTCCTCCTCGGCCTCCTCCTCCTCGCCATCAGGAACATACTCCTCCTCCTCAGACTCAGAAGGTGCCTCTGTATAGGAGGGCATCGAAGAAGACCCTCCTATTTTGGACACAGCCCGAAGTTTTTTGCCCCGGTTGCCTCTACCCCACCTCCTCCTCCTCTAGGGGCTCTCCCCCCACCGCCTCCTCCTCTAGGGTCTCCTTCCCCGACCCCTCCACCTCCCTGTGAGGTGTCATCCTCGCGTAGTCGGGAGGGAACCTTGTGGGCTCGTCCACTCCGAGTAAGTCCTTTAAATTTAATGAGGAAACTAGCGCCGCTGGACTTGCCCATGATTAGAAAACCTGCATTGAGAAGAGAATAAACAATTAGTAAGGATATCAATTAAACAAGCATCTAGGAAAAACATTAATACCAGAAGAGCACATTAAGCATACTATTGTAATGATCATTAAAAGAACTTACATTTTCTAGAACCCATATGAATCATCACTATTGTAATCTATTTGTGGACCTGTCTCATCATCACTATCACGCATATCTTCTTCGTTGTCTGACGGAGGTGGAGGCTCTTCCTCATCGTCAGCGTCTTCATTTAACTTTTCAAGCATAATTATGTCTCTTTGATTCACAACTGCCTCACCATCAATCCGTGCGTCATCGTCGTTTGGGTCCAGGTCAACATAACCCAAGTCATCATCCTCGTTGTTTCGGACCACGTCATCATGTTCCTCTTGATAGAACACTCCCTCTTATGTCATGGGGTTTATGTTGTAGTAATCATCATCGTTTGGGTCCGGTAGCTTACCATGTGGCGACACCTTGAACACAACTTCCCAACCCTTTAGGTACTCTTTCTGGCATGGGTAAGGCAGATAATATACTTGTGTGGCCTGGGTAGCGGCGATAAAGAGATCAGCTCCGGCATAGACGGTTGATGGTTTAACTTCAACTAAACCAACAGAAGGCGTATGTCTCAGAATCTTTTTGGGGTCAAACCATCGGCATTTGAACACAGTGAGACTTAGGTGTTCGCGGCCACGTTTGAATGTAAGCTCGTATATTTTTCCTACCCTTTCGTAGTAATCTACTTTATTATCTCCTTCAGTGAAGACTCCGGTATTTATGGTTTTGGGATCAGGCCGACTGTTCTGGTGCTCCTCTGTATGGAAGCGATACCCATTCACATCATACTTTTCGCATGTCATGACGACAGGATCAAAACCCATGGAAACCCATCTCAATTCTTCATCCATTGATTTGGTCGGATCATTTCCCTACAAGTTTAATTGAAATTATAGGGTGCAAGAGTTTAATTGAAATTATAGGGTGCATGAGTTTAATTGAAAGTGTGAAAAATTACTTTCTCCATGAACCACGCAACGAAATTTTTCCTTCCATCAGCACCCTTTCGAAGAAGAGCAAGTGCCTCCGCTTCAGTAGGAGGCAGCATTCCCGTCCATTCTTCTTCAACGAATCGACTACAATAAGAAAAGCGGTATAAGAACTAGGCAAAGTGAACATAATGAATTGACTAAAAGAATGGTGCAAAGGTCTTACCTCATCCACTCATCCCCAACTTCCTTGATGTTGTGCAAGATATAGAACATGACATCCTCCCACTCATCTTGTGGCATGAGATAAGGTTTCGAGCATCCAGCCCTACCACCTTGCCCGATGAATAGAGGCAACTTGGGTTTATACTTGGGTTCTTCTGTATTGTATCGAGACACCTTATTGTGCAACGTGGGAACATGGTCCGGATAGTAGGCTGTCCTGAGGTCTGCCACCTCCTCTAGGATAACTGCCTCAGCTATGGAAGCTTCAATCTTAGCTTTGTTTCCACATTTCTGTCTCAGATGCTTGTTCTGTCTCTCAGGGCCGTACTGCCAACGATTCTGCACAGGCCCCCCAACAATACCTCGTTCGGGAGGTGCAAAAGGAGATGTGTCATCGGAGTAAAGAAGCCTGGCGGGAAGATCTTCTCTAGCTTGCATATCAACTCCGGCGCCTTCTTATGCATTTCTTTTATCTTCTCAAGACATACTTCTTAGCACAATGCGTGCGGAAGAAATGGCTTAACTCCGCAAGCACACGCCAGACACGCTCGGGAACATAGCCCCGAACCATCACCGGCATAATCCGCTCAATCCATACATGATAGTCATGACTGTTGAGCCCGGTAGCTCTGCCCGTTGAAAGATTGACCCCCTTACTTATATTTGACGCATAACCATCAGTGAACTTCACGACGTGTTTCAGCCACTTGAATGTCTCCATCTTATGATCCTTTTTAAGTACGAAGTCAGCATCTGGCTTGAACCAAGATTTTCGACTGCCTGTGGGAGGCTGCATGTGTAGACGTGGTCTATCACAAATATTCTGTTTATCAACTCTAGCATTAACATTATCCTTTGTCTTATCAGGAATGTTGAGGATCGTGCGAAAAAGGGACTCTGCGACATTCTTTTCGGTGTGCATCACGTCTATGTTGTATGGAAGCTTGAGGTCCTTAAAATAGGGAAGCTGCGTGAAGGGGGTAATGTGAGTCCAGTTGTGCGTCTCACCATATCCTTAAAAAAAAATTCCCTTGACCTTTTCCTTTGCCCTCGCCCTCGTCTTTTCCTGTGCCTTTGCCTTTGCCTTTGCCATTGCCTTTCCCCTCACCGGCAGGCTTAAGAGCTTTCAGCTGAGCAAGCACATCCGCACCAGAAAACGTTGGAATCTTGTTTACTTCATGGACAACTTTGCCTTTTGTGAAGTTCTTCTTGTCTTCCCTATCAGGATGGTCTGGAGGGAGGAACTGTCGATGCAGGTCAAATGCAACATACTTGCCATCCTTCTTCAGCCAAATGAAAATCATGGCCTGCATGCACACTGGGCAAGGCATCTTTCCACTTGTACACCATCCGCAGAACAGGGCATAACCGGGAAAGTCATGCATGCAATATTGTAGCCAAACTTTCATCAAGAAATTTTTTCTGCAGATGTCGGTCGTATGTCAACCTCGGGAAGTACCAAGAATGGTGCAAATCATCCACCAACGGCTGCATAAACACACTCAAATTCTTCCCCCGGATATTCAGGCCCCGGAATTATAAGCGACATGAACATGGTCTTGCGTTGCATTATGGCGCCGGGTGGGAGATTGAGCGGAATAACAAATATGGGCCAACAGCTGTATGGATTAGACGACATACCATATGGATTGAACCCATCACCTGTTATAGCAATTCTGACATTCCCAGCCTCGGCTGCTTCCTCCGGGTACTCTATATCGAATGACTTCCATGCTTCACCTCCTGATGGATGTACAATTTTTTTTGGATTGTACCTTTTCCCATCCTTGTGCCACTTCATCATTTTGGTAAACTCCTCGATGATGAAAAGGCGCTGCAGTATTTTTATAAAATCAAGATACCGAAGAACCTTCACAGGGATTTTTAGCTGCTGCTTCTGACCATGCTTATCGACGACCTCAATATACCGAGAGGAACCGCACTTACTACAGTACTTGTCATCCGCATACTCATGCCTAAACAAAAGGCAATTCTTTGGACAAACATGTATTTTCTCATAGTCCATCGAGAGCGCCTTCATGATTTTCTTCGTAGCGTGCATGGTTTTCGGCAGTTCATGGCCCTCAGGCAGGCTGTTAGCCCATACTCCCAGAAATGCTTCGAAGCAACCTCGGCTACAGCCGTACTCAGCCTTGACTGCCATCAGTTGCGAGATGGCATCCAGCACAGACAGGTTGGCACCCTCATAGAGAGGTTTCTTTGACGAGGCCAAGATTTCCAGGAAGGCCTTTGCGGTTTCCTCCGGCTCCTTCGGTTCATTCGCTGAATGTGACGGAGGTGTCGGCTGTGCATCAAAGACATCATCTAGCATGTCTCTAACCCCATCGTCCTCATAACCAGCGACGCGTTGTCGTATCACATCCTCTCTACCACGATCCCGCTGGGCAAAGTTTATCGGCATATTAAAGTTGGGCATAAATCCATGCATGCGAAGGTGCTTAGTCATCTCACTCTTATCTCTGCGGATACGCCTCTTACATCTGGCACACGGGCATTCTGGCACCATCCTCTTTGGACTACGGAATATCTCTTTCAAAAACACATCAGTTTTCTCGACCCACTCTGTTGTTACTTGATTCCGACGGAAAAACCCACTATACATCCACTGATTATCTGCCATCTCTGCTTTATTGGAAGCCACAACAAAATTAAGGATTCATTTAAATTACCCACATCAATATTTTATTTTTTACAAGGTTGACGAGAAACGACATTTAATACACCTACATCTCTAATAGGTAAAGATGGGTCCTAATCCCACCTGAGAATGTGTAGATTGAGTACGGTCCATGCTCTACCCCATTCCGAGACAAAATTTCGGCAGCACCTCCCCGTTGTTCTTCAAATACACGTCTCGCCAAAATGCCGAGAGAATGTGCATCCGGAGAACAACAGGGAGGCGCCGCCGAAATCCTGTCTCGGAACGGGGTAGAGCATGAACAACGTACCCAATCTACACATCCTCGGGCTGTCCGTGGAAAGCGCTGGACAATCCGACATAGCTGCGGTGATAAATATGCAATTGAATGCATATTTATCGATGCAACCCTTTCGGACGGGAGACCTAGGTTACGCGACTTGATGTGAAAATTTAATCTAGTGACATGGAAAAAAAGTGGATGAGGTCATGGAATTGCTGCTCACCCTCCGATGTAGTCGATCAAAGGAGAGGGATGATCGTAGACCAACACCTCCAATGTCGATGATCACTCCACGAAGATGGAACACCACAAATCCTGTTAATTACACCGAGTGAAAAAAAATTAGGTCATCACATATCACATAAAGCATTGACACTATATTATGAACCAACAGGAAACAACATCTCAAATTACAAAAAAAGCTTTATTTAAGTCTCCTATGGAACAACATGACCTAACACTAAACATGACCAAACACAAAACTTACAAATATTCATCAATCCATCCATCTAACAAAATTTCATCCATCCATCTATCACAAATCCATCTAACAAAATTTCATCGATCCATCTATCACAAATCCATCTAAAAAATTCATTAATCCATCCATCTATCACAAATTCATCTAAAAAAACATAACAACATTCATCAATCCATCCATCTACCAGTATTCATTAATTCATTTAACAACTAGTAACATAACAACTATCACAAATTTCATCCATGCATCCATGCACATAACAACTAGTAACATAATGCAAAATAAATTCATGCATGCATCCATCTCACCGCTGTAGGGGTCGCCGGGACGGGCGGCGGGGCCACCGTTGCAAGGGTCACCGGAGGAGGGCTCCGAGCCCCGGCCGGCACGGCGAGGACCGAGGCCCGAGCAGGAGGGAGGCGGACTCGGGGCGGCCTGGCTGGGACGGCGCGGCGCGAGGAGGGTGCGGAGAGGGGCGCGACGCGAGTAGGGGGCGGTGGGGTGAGGGGGCGGGCTGGAGGCGGCGGCCGGCGAAGCTGGGTCGGGGTGGCGGCGTGACGTGAGTAGGGAGGAGACGGGGCGCGGCGCGAGGAGGTGGGCGGAGAGCGTGGCGGCGGCGGCATGGGTCAGGGTGGAGCGGCGGCGCAGCGTGGCGGGTCGGGGGCGCGATGGGGAATGAGTGGAGGGGGTTCGCCCCGCGGGTGGATAAGGCAGCCTATGCCGAGCCGTCGGCATATGTGAGGAGGCCACGTGGCACCTATGCCGACGGCTTAGCCGTAGGCATACTTATTTATTTTATTTTTTTATTACCCACGTCACTGATCCGCGTAACGCCTACCGTATGGCCGCAGCTATGCCGACGGCTTTGCCGTCTGCATAGTTTTATTTTCCTTTTTTATTTTATATAATTTTTTTAATGTTTTCTTATAGTTATATATTTATTCTTTTTTATTTTATATAGATTTTTACATTTTTTTATAGTTATAATTTTCCTTTTTTATGTATTATTATTTCATATAGATTTTTTATTTTTTAAACCGCTCAGCCCTCTCCTCTCCTGGAACCACACAGAGGGGAGGGGAGGGGAGGCGCCGAATTCGAGCAGCTTTGTCCGCCAAGGCCGTGGCCTGGTCGCGGGTATGGGAGCGCCATGGCCACCCTCGATCGCGTGCTCGATCTGGAGCTTAGTTCGTCAGGTGAGTGAAGGGGGAGGGGGTCGTCGACGGTGAGGGTGGGGGTGGGGGCGGGGGTAGTTTAGTTCGTCACGTGAGTGAAGGGGGGGGGGGGTCATCGACAAAGGGACACCTGGGAGCAACATCCGGGCCAAACCCACTGCTACATATGCACACCGTGTAGACCCGACACGTCCGTTTCCCCCCTCCCGGTGCCGGCGGCGGCGCCATCCGTTAGGGGGGCCGCCTCTTCGGACATGCCACAACACCACCCTGCTTGTATGAGGGCCCGGTACGACACTCTGGTGGCATTGCTACCCCCTAGGGACCCCGTCCCGCCTAACCCTGGAGCAGTTGACCACGAGATCTAGCCCTTTGACTTCCTACGGACGGGCTTTGACTAGTGGACCTCTCCACCCGATTGTGTCAGGTCAGCCCAGAGGGACACCTGGGAGCAACATCCGGGCGAAACCCACAGCTACATCCACTCTGTGTAGACCCGACGCGTCTGTTTCCCCCCTCCCGGTGCAGGCGGCGGCGCCGTCAATGAGGGGTGCCACACCCCGAGACGCGTGCCGCCTCTTAGGACATGCCACAACACCACCCCGCATGTATGAGGGGCCGGTACGACGGTCTGGTGGCATTGCTACCCCCCCAGGGCCCCCGTCCCGACTAACCCAGGAGCGGTTGATCACGAGATCTAGCCCTTTGACTTCCCACGGACGGGCTCTGACCAGAGCAACATCCGGGCCAAACCCACAGCTACATCCACTCCGTGTAGACCCGACGCGTCCGTTTCCCCCCCCTCCAGGTGCCGACAGCGGCGCCGTCCGTGATGGGGGGCACACCCCGGAGATGCGTGTCGCCTCTTCGGACATACCACAACACCACCCCGCATGTATGAGGGCCCGGTACGACGCTCCGGTGGCATTGCTACCCCACAGAGCCCCCATCCCGCCTAACCCTGGAGCGGTTGACCATGGGATATAACCCTTTGACTTTGCACGGACGGGCTTTAACCAGTGGACCTCTCCACCCGGTTGTGTCGGGTCGGCCCAGAGAGACACCGGGGAGCAACATCTGGGCCAAACCCACAGCTAAATCCACTCCGTGTAGACCCGATGCGGTAGTTTCCCCCTTCCAGGTGCCGGCGGCGACGCCGTCCGTGAGGGGGGCCACGCACCAGAAACACGTGCGGCCTCTTCGGAGATGCCACAACACCACCCCACATGTATGAGGCGCGGTACGACGCTCCGGTGGCATTGCTACCCTCCCAGGGCCCCAGTCCCGCCTAACCCTGTAGCGTTTGACCACGGGATGTAGCCCTTTGTTTTGCACGGACGGGCTTTGACCAGTGGACCTCCCCATCCGGTTGTGTTAGGTCAGCCCATAGGATCACTTTGGAGCAACATCCGGGCCAGACCCACAGCAAGATCCCCTCCGTGTAGACCCGACGTGTCCGTTTCCCCCCTCCAGGTGCCGGCGACGGCGCCGTCCGTGAGGGGGGCCACGCTCCGGAGACGTGTGCCGCCTCTTCGGACATGCCATCACACCACCCCGAATGTATGAGGGCCCGGTGCGGCGCTCCGGTGGCATTGCTACCCCCCTGGGCCCCCGTCACGCCTAACCATGTAGCGTTTGACCACGGGATCTAGCCCTTTGACTTTGCACGGACGGGCTTTGACCAGCGGACCTCCCCACTCGGTTGTGTTCGGTCAGCCCATAGGTACACTTTGGAGCAACATCCGGGCCAGACCCACAACAAGATCCCCTCCGTGTAGACCCGACGCGTCCGTTTCCCCTCTCCAGGTGCCGGTGGCGGCGCCGTCCGTGAGGGGGGGCACACCCCGGAGACGTGTGCCGCCTCTTCGGACATGCCACCACACCACCCCGCATGTATGAGGGCCCGGTGCGACGCTCCGGTGGCATTGCTACACCCCAGGGCCCCCGACCCGCCTAACCCTGTAGCGTTTGACCACGGGATCTAGCCCTTTGACTTTGCACGCACGGGCTTTGACCAGCGGACCTCCCCACTCGGTTGTGTTCGGTCAGCCCATAGGTACACTTTGGAGCAACATCCGGGCCAGACCCATAACAAGATCCCCTCCGTGTAGACCCGACGCGTCTGTTTCCCCCCTCCAGGTGCCGGCGGCGGCGCCGTCCGTGAGGGGGGGCACACCCCGGAGACGTGTGCCGCCTCTTCGGACATGCCACCATACCACCCCGCATGTATGAGGGCCCGGTGCGACGCTCCGGTGGCATTGCTACCCCCCAAGTCCCCCGTCCCGCCTAACCCTTTAGCGTTTGACCATGGGATCTAGCCCTTTGACTTTGCACGGACGGGCTTTGACCAGCGGACCTCCCCACCCGGTTGTGTTCGGTCAGCCCATAGGAACACTTTGGAGCAACATCCGGGCTAGACCCACAAAAAGATCCCCTCCGTGTAGACCCGACGCATCCGTTTCCCCCCTCCAGGTGCCGCTGGCGGCACCGTCCGTGAGGGGGGGCACACCCCGGACACGTGTGCCGCCTCTTCGGACATGCCACCACACCACCCCGCATGTATGAGGGCCCGGTCTGACGCTCCGGTGGCATTGCTACCCCCAGGGCCCCCGTCCCGCCTAACCCTGTAGCGTTTGACCACGGGATCTAGCCCTTTGACTTTGCACGGACGGGCTTTGACCAACGGACCTCCCCACCCGGTTGTGTTCGGTCAGCCCATAGGTACACTTTGGAGAAACATCCGGGCCAGACCCACAACAAGATCCCCTCCGTGTAGACCCGACGCGTCTGTTTCCCCCTCCAGGTGCCGGCGGTGGCGCCGTCCGTGAGGGGGGGCACACCCAGGAGACGTGTGCCGCCTCTTCGGACATGCCACCACACCACCCTGCATGTATGAGGGCCCGGTGCGACACTCCGGTGGCATTGCTACCCCCCAGGTCCCCCGTCCCGCCTAACCCTGTAGCGTTTGACCACGGGATATAGCCCTTTGACTTTGCACGGACGGGCTTTGACTAGTGGACCTCCCCACCCGGTTGTGTTAGGTCAGCCCATAGGAACACTTTGGAGCAACATCCGGGCCAGACCCACAACAAGATCCCCTCCGTGTAGATCCAACGCGTCCGTGAGGGGGGGGGCACACCCCGGAGACGTGTGCCGCCTCTTCGGACATGCCACCACACCACCCCGCATGTATGAGGGGCCGATGCGACGCTCCAGTGGCATTGCTACCCCCAGGGCCCCGTCCCGCCTAACCCTGGAGCGGTTGACCACGAGATCTAGCCCTTTGACTTCCCACAGACGTGCTTTGACCAGTGGGCCTCTCCACCCGATTGTGTCAGGTCAGCACAGAGGGACACCCGGGAGCAACATTCAGGGCCAAACCGACAGCTACATCCCCTCCGTGTAGACCTGATGCGTCCGTTTCCCCCCTCCAGGTGCCGGCGGCGGCGCCGTCCGTTAGGGGGACCACGCCCCGGAGATGTGTGCCGCCTCTTCGGACATGCCACAACACCACCCGGTTGTGGTAGGTCATCCGATATATATAAACACTTGGAGCAAAGTCCCCTTCGTATAGACCCGATGCAGCTGTTCCCCATTCCAGTTGCCGGCTGGCGGCGGCACCGTTCGTGAGGGTGGTCACACCGCTCTGTACAGAACCGAAAAATAATGTAGGTATGCTTATTAACACATATGGTATGTAAGTTAGTTAAATAATAATAATAATGAAAACAGTGAAGAAAAAGAAAAAAACTATATGTATGCTTATTAACACATACTATATGCTTATTAACATACTATATGCTTATTAACACATACTATATGTATGCTTATTAACACAATCTATATGTATGCTTATTCACACGTACTGTATGCTTAATAATAATAATAATACTATATGGAAAAAAAGAAAAAGAAAAAAAAAACTATGCTGACGGCAAAGCCGTCGGCATAGCTGCGGCCAGGGCAGATGGACAGCGCCGTGGATCGATGACGTGTCAGATATGCCGACGGCTGCCGTCGGCATAGGTCCTGGTCGGTGCGCTCTGGATCGGTGACGTGTCACCCATATCTATGCCGACGGCCGCCCGTCACGGCCGTCGGCATAGATTTGACGTCGTTAGCCGGCCGTGATGCCCGTTGTCGGCGGGCCCGCATCTATCCCGACGGCCTATATATGCCAACGGCAGCTGTAGGCGTAGTCTTGGATAAGCCGACGGCTGTTGTGTGCCGACGGCTGCTGTCGGTGTAGACGTGGATAGCCCGACGGCCATTGTACGCCGACGGCCAGGAGCTAGCTGTCGGCATAGCTTGGACTAGGCCGACGGTAGCCGTCGGCATATATTTGGCTGTCGGCTTAGAGCCCTGTTCCTGTAGTGTTTGTACTCCCTCCGTCCTAAAATAAGTGTCTCAACTTACTTAGTACAATTTTGGGACGATGGGAGTATTAGTGATCAAGTTCGCAAGCTTTGAAGCCTCATTCATCAGCAAACACACTCCTGCTTGGAAAGAAGTATTGTCTCCTTCGGAAGGATTGTAACACGAAAGCATCAAATTGTTCAGTTGGAGAAAAACATATTATGCATGGTGAATGTGTTCCGATCTGGTCGTCGTTCGTCCATGGTGCATGTGCAGGTGCATGGTCGATCCAGGTGCATGTGCAGCTACAGCAGAGTAAACAAATTAAGTTAGGCCCTAGCTAGGTGCTTCTCGTTTCTTCTTCTCCCTGCTGCATCTGCATGTGTCTGAGATTAAGCTGCGGATCGACCATGCAATAATTCATGGCCTTCCTGGCCAGCATGTTGAACCGGGCCTTTTTTCTCGCCGGAAGATATCAGAGGCTCGACGATGGATTGTTAAGTTCTTGGTGCCTGTCAGTGATTGACGACAAGGAGGCAGAAGCAGAAGCGTTCAGGGATTCACGGATGGACACGGACTGGTTACCATCCAGAGTCTTTGCTGATTGATTTGTGTATATGCATCTTACACGAGTACACGTCACGTGTCTCCTGCTTTGCTTCTCCTCTTCCACCTCGCTCAGATCACACACAAAAAAAAAAAAGCGAAGATGAAGCATAGCCGCAATGACAGGTGAGATTGTGAGCAGAAACAGCTGTTAGCAAAGTAAATATGAATAAAATTCCATCGCCGGGACATTGACCAGGTCTCACGGGCAAGAGCAGAGTATCCTAATCACCTACTCCATCCGGCTCATAATAAAAATGTGTTTTTGACACTAGTGTAGTTAACTGTCTAAACAATGTTTAAAAAAAATGTGATTTGAAGATGGATGATGCCAGGCTAGCTAGCTAAAGTCCAGACTGCTACTGTACGCTGTACTTCGACCACCTGGTTCACCCCGCAAAGACAAACTTCTTCGTATGTCACAGGAAGTGACACTGCAGTCTGTAGCTTCCTCGCATCGGGAATAGGACCACGCCTCTGGACCTTCTCACTCTCCTACCTCATCGTGGAGACCGGAGAAAAGTTTTCTTCTAGTTTGCCCAGAGCAAGCCGTGGCGTTGAGGACAAGACATCAACATGGCTGCTTTGGCTAGGCTTGATGGTTTGAATTAGCGTGTAGCCTCGAATTCTTGATGCCTCCCAAGCCTACATTACCCAGAACCAATGATATATGTGTTAGGATTTTTTGTCTTCCTTTGAAAGCATGACTATGTATATTTATTACAGATATAGTTGGCCGGTGCACCATCAGCTAAGGTTTCCACACGAACATGGGTATGTCACGTGCTAGCTTCACGGCTATGGTTTTCACGGGGGCATGGGAGAAGCCAAGGTGATATATATTGAGTGAGATACGAGTGTGATGTTGACAGAGAGAGAAAAATATATGAACAATTCTAACTCTGTAATTATTTTAGGCACAGCTACCCAGTGTGTAAGTAACCATAGAGCATGTGAGGGGGCGAATAGTGTTGGTTTAAATGTAAGGTATGTGTCTGCGGGGGATGAAATATGAGTATTGACCGGTCAACGTCCGGACGTGTCCGCCGACATATAGAGAGCGGGATTTAGTATGTCCTGCTTGCTGTAGATCACTCTTATTTTAGTACCAGCCACTATCAGGCAACCAGAGGACGTCTTCCTCGTTAATTCCGGCGGCCAAGCCTCGCCGCCGGTAGAGCTGTGGGTTCTCTCCACAACTCCACCTCCGTCGGCGTCGCTTCAATCCGCGTGTTGGGATATGTGGAGTTTTACGGTCGCCTTCATCGTCTCGTTCAACGTGGTGTTCTTTTCCAAGTCACTGCCCGTCAGACTCACACATTGCCGGTAGAGTTTGATGGCTTCCCTGTTGTATGCATGGATACAATTCTTTGTCACGTCGGTTATTTGAAACTACAATTGGTAGGACTATCGATGTGCCATCTCCATGTTCATGTACCCTCCCATTTCACCTCCCATGCCACCTCCCATTCCTCCTCCCATCATGCTTCTCATGAGCATTTTCTTCTTCATGAGCATTTCATCACGACAAAGTTCAACATACGCCTTTTCCTTGACATCAAGAGTGGATGTGTCCATGAACATAAACTTAAGTGCCTTCTCCTCCACTACCTTCATCTCCTCGGCCACAAGCTTTCTCCTCAAGCTCAACTTTTCTCTCCTTGGCCGCCGTCTACCTCTATTCGGCCGCCGCCCTCTTCTCCTAGTCCGCTGCCCTACGTCGCTCGGCCTCACTCCTCTCCTCAATTTCTTTGAGCTTCAACTATTTTTTTCTTCCGCATACTCTTTCCTCGCCATGACAATGGCATCAAATCCATCCTTGAGATCATTGTCTCCGGCCTTCAACCCCTTCAACACTTTCTTAGTTCCATCGGGCCTATATGATTTGAGCGCCGGGTGAGGAGTGGGGCTCCTTCTCTCCTCACCCGGGGCATCTTCATCTTCCTCCACCATCACACTTTTCTTCTTCGAAGCATCAAAAACTTCTCTAGTTTTGCACTTCTCCTCGTCGTTGAGCTCTTTGTAGCAATGATGGAAAGTGAAAGCTTTTCCTTTCTTCTTACTCTTCTCTCCTTTGTTGTTACTTTCTTGGAACGATCCTTGCGCAATAATTTTCTACAACAAAACAATCAAGATGTCATCAACAAATTAGTGAACATTTCAATATTTTCAGGAAGTGGAGAAAGCACACATGAATAGAAAACGATTATTACCAAGTCACTTTCCCCGCAACCACTTGGGTTCATGCGATCGACATTTGCGAAGCAACCCGCGCACTTTTGACATTCGCTGCTGATGGTGCCCCAATGTTGGCGAATGGAGTCACTTGAGCGATAGTGGTCACTAGTGCTGCGCGCATCGAAGAATTCCTTGATGTGTTGCCAATATGTGACGGTGGATTGGTCGGTCCCAACCGTGCATCTTGAGAGACTTTCTTTCAAGCGGTGCAAATCAACACATGTTCTTTGTTGGTATAATTTGTGGTTCTTCCCTTCAAAATGAAGCCTTCATCATCCATGTCAAGATTGTCATCACCATATTGTGGAGTATTATATTCGTGTGATGCATAATCATCATGTGAGTAATCATCATTTGTCACATTTGTGGCGCGCATCAAAGCTTCATCATTGAGACTACAAATGCACGTACACACAATCAACTACACATTCTACTGGAATCGACAATTGGAACAACAAAGAAATGCACACGATTTTTTTTACCTTTGCGGCATATCATCGAACACGTTGGATGCGGTAGCCGTCGGCGTGGACACATCTTCCTCCATGGCCGCCGGCGGCGGCGGAGGAGGTGGATGAGGAGCACAGTGGTCGGATGAGGACGACATGGTCACTGGCAGATGCAAATCGACTGCTAAACCTCGTTGGGTTTGGATATTTTCGCCGGCCGACCTTGGTTCCCTGCCGGGTTGCAGCCCCGTGCCGCCGGCCGCTTGACGCCTCCACCGCGAGGCATGGCGCACTACTGGAATCAATGAATTTGCCGTCAGCTTGTTCTTTGCCGTCAGCTCACAAAAAACGGACGCCAAAGAACTGGCTGACGGCAAAGAGGCTGTTTAGCGTTAGCTAGTTTTTTACCATCAACTAGCTGACGGCAACATATCTTTGTCGTTCGCTAGCTGACGGCAAAGTATCTTTGCCGTCCGCTAGCTGAGGACAATGATATTGGTGGGCCCAGCGGAGGGTGGCTACCCTGACGACCCACCTGCCCCACCTCTTTGCCGTCCGCTAGCTGACGGCAAAGATACTTTGCCGTTAGCTAGCGGACGACAAAGAAAAATCTGCCTAACGGAGCTAACGCCCCGCCCCCACCCTCTCTCCTCTCTCTCTCTTATCTCTCTGTCTCCCACCCCCTACTCTCTCTCTTATCTCTCTGTATCCCACCCCCTCCTCTCTCTCTGTCTCCCTCCCCCTTCTCTCTCTTCCCGACTGCACCCCGCTGCCGCCCCTGACACCACACCGCTCGCCGCCCGCCGCCACCGAAACCCCGCCCCGGCCTGTCGCCCGGCGTCCCATGCAACTCCCCTCCCCTGACACACATTCCGTTTTCATTCAACATATATAGAGATATTTAGATTGCATTTTCATTCAACATACATAGATATATTTTACATAGTCCAACATAGATAAATTAAAACTTAGTGCGACGCTAATCATCGTCGCTAGGCGCTAGCAGGTCGATCATGACAGCGCCCTCGCCGCTGTCGTCGCTGCTGCTGACCATGGCGTCGTCCTAGTCGACGGGGCCGTCGCCCTCCATCGCCGCCGGTGCAGCCTCCTCGTCCTCCGCTGAGGCCATCGCGGCCTCCTCTGCCGCCATGGCCGCGGCGGCTTCGATTGCGGCCGCAACCTCGGCGGCCTCCCTCGCATGGTAAGCCATGCCATTCAGTGAAGAGCAAAGAGTTTCCCCAGATCCACTCGGATTCCTACGTATGAGATGCCTCAATCCCTTTCGGTTCCACCAAATAGGTTGAGCGTAGCAGACTGGGCACTGGATGCACTAACAATGCAAATCGGCAAAATTGTGAAGATGTGGCATCACTAGTCACCACTTAGTGCTCCCCTCCAAGGAAGGATGGTGTGATTTAGATGCCATACTTGTGATTATACTATGTGAAATGGTAAAGAGGACTCATCAGAAGTATCCATGGCACCTGTACTGCATACGGCGATGTGCATATAACTGATCAACATTTTTTCTTTATGTATGTATTTTATTTCACAAAGCTCGCAATGTTTTGTTGTCACAGCCAAATGGCGAAGGTTAGGTAGCTAGCTTAGCAAGCTAGCTTGGCCCATCACCGACGGCTGCTATTGAGGAGCAGGTGGCCAAATCGCGGTGTCCACGGCATCATGCTCCATCGCCGCGGGGCTGCGGTGGTCTAGCTGTCGCTCACTCTCAGGGCGGGCGGGAAGCTCCATGTCCTCGACGGCGTGCCAATGCTCTGTTGCACCACCCTGGCACGAACACTAGGTGTTCGTTGAAATGCCTAAGAGAGGAAGAGTATGAAGAAAAAGAAGGGATACGAGTGTGATGTTGAGTGCGAGAAAAAAATCTTATGAACAATTAATTCTTATTAATTTTGGCATACCTTACACTGTATACGTGCGGAAGGGCGACATGAAGTTGTCGTGTGTTGGGTTGGTATGTCAAATTATGGCGGCGGATAGTGTTGAGTTTTTCCTGCTTTTGATAAAAAAAACCTAAGAAACTACAAAGTAGTTCATTAAACTAAAAAGTACAGTGAAATATCTCAGATACACTTTAGAAGATTTTTTTATCAGCAACTAAGAAAGACGGTACATGATTATCAATAAGTATTAGATGATGATCAACTCAGGTTCCATTTTTTCACATGGGAAATCCCCTTTCCATCAATAGTTCAATAGAAATAACTAGTGCAATTTTTATCTTACAAACTAGCAACACGAAGAAAGAAAGAAAGAGAGATAGGTGAGATGGGGCACTAACAAGAAGCCCGCCACATAAGAACAAAAACGTGTTATCCCAATAAACAGTTCAGAGAAGACAAAAAATAACTAATACAAATTTTCCACAAGTTTTTGTGCAGCACAATTAACAGATCCTCTAGCAAGATACATTTTTTGAATAACTTCAGTAGAAATTCAGGTATCAGCAATGCAGATCACTCTTGGATCAGTTGTTGATGGCTTTACCAGTTCTAGCTTTCAAGCCTGACTCTTGGAAAGGAGCATTGCCTCCTTCCCCCAGTAGCCCTGCTGCACCACATGTCCATCGAAAGTTACTTTATTATCACGTCCCCTCACATTTAAAAAGTACTCCCTTTGGTCCTTTTTATTGCACATATAAGATTTGTTTGAAGTTAAACTTCGTAAAGTTTGACCATACTTATATTAAAAAAATATCAACATCTACTCCCTCCGTCCAATAACGTAAGATGTTTTTGACCCTAACAGTGTCAAAAAACGTCTTACATTATGGGACGGAGGGAGTACAATACTAAAATTATATTATATGAAACTTAATCCATGTGTAATGATATTGATTTCGTATTTTGAATGTTGATATTATTCTATATAAAATTGGTCAGAATTTATGAAGTTTGACTTCAGACAAAACTTATATGCAAGTAAAAGGACCAGAGTGAGTATATAACAAAGGTAGAGATTCCCAAAGTGAATTAGGGCCACATGAATTCCCTATAACTAACCTGATTCTGCACATATAAAGATTGTCAACGTAGCCAGAAAGTAAATGGTTAGCACAAAAAGAGCACCAATCCATTGGATTCCTATAGTTAAGATGCATCAACAATGGCTGCACTAACAATGCAAATCGGCGAAATGGTAAAGAGATGCCTCCACCACTCACCAATGTACTACTCCTCATGGATGGTGTGGTTTAGATGACGTGCGATTCAGGCATCTCCAACGCCGACCAGAAAATGGACATAATATTTGTCATCGGACTGGTCTAGAATCATTTGTGAGCACGTCATCATCTGGATCTGCATTTTTTTCATTCCGGTGCATGCCTGCACGTCTACATACATGGTGGATTAGATCGACATAGAATGATGTACCCATGAGTAGTATGTTATGCGAGATTGACACAGACAGAGACAGTGAAAAGCAGGCAGGTAGGCTCTCGTGGCGTGCCAGCATGTTGAACAGGCCGACATGGCCTTTGTCTTGCAGCAAACACAACAAGCAGCTAAAGCACGGCAACATGTTGTGCTGAATTCATCGATAGTAGCCACATGAATGAATAAGATAGGCGAATTTTGGTTAGGCAACCACGAATATCATCGTACTTCAGCTGTAATGCTAATCATCACCTTAATTACAGTTTACATTTGTTGTGATAGACCAAAATTTTGTAAAAACATGCGTGAATCTTAGTGCTTCAGGTACAAGGGCCCTAGTGAAAAAGTACATGGATCTACATGAGACAGTCCTTTTACAACGAAATCTTACAATGTAATTATGATAGTTCACCGGTAGTCTAACCACAACACCTTAGACTCAATTTGATGTTAATGTGCTAGACTGAAATCTACTCCCTTCGTTCCTCATATATATGTATTTTAGAGATTCCAATATGAATTACGTACGGAGCAAAATAAATGAATCAACACTCTGAAATACATCTATATACATCCCTATGTAGTCTATATTAAAAATATCTAAAATGACATATATTTAGCAACAGAGGGAGTAGTTATTACTATGGATATCTTAACGCTTCTAGTATGGATATCTTAGCCTCCGTTAGTTGACTCCACCTATGCCTACTTTCAAACATTCGTATTAAGAATTCAACTCCTTAATTTTCTCTATTTTCTCTTCTAAGGCATACAAGTATACGGTTACAAGTAGACTAGTTTTGAAGATCACGTTAGATCAGCTCCTTCCTACCTTCTTACCTGACCCGAAGAAAGAAGTTCGCTAGCCATGCACGCTGGGGTCAGGCATGCTACAGTGCATCACCCATTGTCTCAGCACAGCCCCCAAGAAAGAGGACAAGAGCCCACAAATTTCATTACCGTATCATATATGTGTGCTTCCACAGCTGCCATACAAATTTGCATCAAGGTTGACGACACGTGACCAAGGAACATAGTATGGTGGACGAAGGTCACGACGTTAATGATGTCTGCAGCAGCAGGGGGCCTTTGCCTAGGTTGGATAATTTGCATTAGTGTCTAGCCTGGAATTCTTGATGCCTCCCAGCCCTACGTAACTAATGGCCAATGTCACATGTGTCCTTATTTTCTCTACCCGTGTGAAAGTGCGACTATATATGCCTATGACATATTTGGTCAGCCCAGCATATTCTAAGGTCTTCACACGGGTATCTTCTGTGCTAGTTTCATAGGGTGATATGTATATATTGAGTAAGATACGCGTTTGATCTTGATCGTGAGAAAATATAAGTTATAAAAAAATTGTAGATCTCATAAATTTCTCCGGCGACAACACACCTACCCAGATTGGAAATACTCTTAGAGCATCTGAGGAGGATAAAATGAAGTGGGCTCTTAGCTTTGGTATGTCCTTGCAATAGAACCGAGAACTTATGGCAGTGGGTAGTGTTGAGTTTGTATCGAATAATTTTATAAAGCAACAAACTTATATTAATGGATGGCAAACTAATACTGCAAACCCTTATTCCATGACTATAACATTAATTTCAAAGCCAACCACAAAAAAAACTGTTTGGTTGTCATGTGCTAGACGACAATGTTTGTTATGACCTGTATCTGCACCTGTGTGCATTTGATATTTCGTTCTGGACTTGATCGACAAACTATTATGGCATACATGCATCAACCCAGGAGCTTAAAGTAGGGGCAATCCCAATTCACACCTTGTTATTTCCCTCTTTCCAGATGCCCCAAGCGGCTACCACTAATACATCCATGCATGGATAAACCACTTGCCCTTTCAGTGATGTCGAACTCCAACTGCCACAAGTATTGGCAGGCCATCACCATGTGCTTGTTGTGGAAGATGGAGGAATCTCCATGGACCACGATGCATTTTCCTCTAGCTTTGTCACAGGAAAAAGGATGAAAAAAGTTTGATTAGCTACACGCCCTTTTGGTGGAAGGGGACATATATCGCGATCGCATCTCGTTGACATCCCCATCGTCATGTGGCATTTGCCCCATTTGGCCGTATGAATTGACACTCCAACCATACATGAGAGCTATAATCACTCATTATTATTGCTACTGGATGACCCATTGCGCCAATTCATCAATTGACGCAGAGACCAACACGAACCTACAAACTAAATGAACTAAATGAAATTTAAAATGAAAGTCAAGTGAACAACTTGGAGAGAACAAGAAGATAAGCAACAAATAAACCAAAAATTTATGTGAATTGTTTGATGGATGTTTGCATCTGCATCGCTCATGCCCATCTCTTACGTACTAAAATAGATGACCCATTCTGCCAATTGGCGCAAAGACCAACTGTAACATGCAAGTTAAATGAATTATATGAAACATCCTACACACGAACGGACGCGGCACACGCGCCATCCATCGCGAACGGACCAGCCCGACACTCTACCAGGTTGACCCCACGCACAAGCCACCTAGTGCGAGCGCGGAGCACGAACGAGCCGGCCAGCCGGACGCGACGCGCAAACCATCTTTCGCCACCACACCAACCTGGGGCAGTCCAACGAGTGGGATCAGAAAAAAGTTGGTGCATCAATCTGGAAACAAGTTGAGCCTAGTGCACTGCACCAGCGCGTAACGCAGTGGTAAAGATCTCCAACAATGCACCGTCACGAGTTGCATGGGAAGATGCACCGCTGTGCCCTCGTTGGCCAAGGGCAAGGAGGTGGTGCCACCCTTAGACGACGAGGTGATGGTGGACGAGCCAAGCGGAGGAACTATGGTGAACAACATGAAAGCACGAGCAGTGAAGACGATATCAACTGGAGACTGCACCACATGTCCATGGAAAGTTACATTATTACGTGTAGTCAAAATCCCTAAGCACACAACTGAAATATCAATGATATAAAACTTATCTCCCAGAGGTAACAAAAGAGATAATGAAGATAGAGATTCCCAAAGTGATCAAGGCAACATACCGGACGATCCAGACCACAGCCAGAAAAAAATTGGTTAGCTGACTCAACATTATATCATAAAAAGGAGCAAAGATCAACTTGGATTCCTACAGTTGAGATATAACAATTGAAATGCGTCTTCATCGTGCTTTATAAATAAAGTTCAAAATACCGAACTGATAAAAGATTGCATGAAAAATTTCTTATAAGACAGGTTAAAGTAAAATGGACATTCGAGAAAGTAGTGAAACTGCCACCAACACAAAAAAAATATGAGCTGTTTTACGGTGATTGGGTTAGTACTCGGAGTACTTAGCAGTACTTACATGTCTGATCACGTCTGATTTTTATTAGCCGTCAGATCTTGCTGGGAATTTTAATTGATTAAATTTAATATGTTAATTGCGATAAGGGCATAATGGTCCAGGGGAAAATATCTTTTCTTGAACCGATCACCTGAGGACCAGATCCATGTCTACTCGATCCAGTTCAGATTCCTCCTCCGATCTATTCGTCGCCGCTCGCCGCTCCTGACCTTCTCCGTCCTCGACCTGCCCGGCGAGAGGAATAAATTCATCGTCCTCGTCCTCCACCCAACCAACCCCAGCCCCCCATGCCGTCACCGAAGAAGAAGAAGGCCGGATCTGCGCCGGCTGAATCGGCGGCGACCGCGGCGAGCGATCCCATCTCTTCGCGCGTACCATCCTTAAGGTATGAATTCGGCTTGGCGTTCTGCTCGTTCTCTTGGCCGTTACGCCCCTCCACCGTGCATGCAGTACAACCTCAGCCCCACAAGATCCGGGTACGGACTAGAACAACGAATGGAAAGCTTCATCGTGGCATAGTTTCTCTTGAGCTAATCGCATCATGTTTGTTTAAGTAAGATGTTGAGGGCATTGCTTACTTCCTTTGGTACCGCAGAAAAAAAGTGACATACTTGACGTTTGAGATGAGATATACTAAAGGAAGATGAGATACTGGTTCCATAGTTCACTTAATTTAGTTTATTAAAGTCATCATCACTTTAGGTTTGCATAGGGCATGAAATATAGTTTAAAGGAAGATGAGATACTACTTGTTGGACGTTGATGATTGGTTTCCCTCACATGTCAAACCAGAAAAGTCTTTTCCATGCACTTGTCTTTGCCTATGAGCTATTTTACACCTGCAACATTGATAAACAGAAAGATGTTGATGATTGGTTTCCCTCACATGTCATATGCAGGAAGACATGGCGTATGCAAGTGATGAGACTATGTTCGAGTATCTAAATGTTGTCAACAAGATGTTTGATAGTGAGGCTGAAGGCTATGAATTCTACAAGAAATATGCTCTTGAAAAAGGTTTTAGTGTGAGGAAAAGCTACGTTGAGTGGGATGGATCCAGCAAATACATAATTTTAAGGAAAATTGTGTGTAGTCGTCAAGGGTTTCGCGAAGAGAAGCACATGAAAAGAAAGATGGAAGATAGAAAGAGGAGGCCACGAAGTTTAACTCGTGTCGGGTGTAATGCTAAATTGGTCATTACGAGATAGGAGGAAACCGGTCGGTGGTTTGTCAAGGATTTCATCGATGAGCACAACCATCCTCTAGCCCCACGGGATCTTTCTTGTCTGCTGCATTCGCACAAACGAATTAGCGATGAGCAGAAAGCGGACATAGAAAAATGTGGGATCCGCAAATACCGTATTATGGATATTTTGTGCTTTCAATACGGTGGATTTGATAAGGTTGGATGCATAAAGAGGGACATTTATAATTTCTGCCATGCTAATAAGCATGAGACAATCAGTGCCGGCGATGCTAATACGGTGATCATGCACATGATGGCGAGGCGAGAGCGAGATGTGGATTTTTTCTTCAAGTACTTGGTAGACGAGCATGGCCATCTGAAGGGACTGTTCTGGGCTGATAGTCAATCGCGACTTGACTACGAGGCTTTCGGAGACGTCATTGTTTTCGATAGCACATACAGAACCAACAAATACAATCTGCCATTCATGCCGTTTGTCGGGTTGAATCACCACCGCAGCACTGTTATATTTGGCTGTGGTATATTTTCTCATGAAACAAGCCAGGCATACGAGTGGATGTTGCTGACCTTTTCTGATTGCATGGCACAGAAGCATCTGATATCTGTGATCACAGATGGGGACCTTGCAATGCAAAGAGCAATAAGAGTGGTCTGGCCAGACTCAAACCATAGACTATGTATATGGCACATTCAGTAGAACATTGTACGCCATCTGCATGATGACGACATAAAGGAGGAATTCAGATCTTTCATTTATGATACTTCGTCCATTGAAGAGCATGAGATAAAATGGATACAATTCTTACAACGGAATAAAGTAACCAGTGGGGAGTCTTGGCTGCATCAGATGAGAAAGTTGTGGTGTGCTCCATATCTTGAGGGGCGTTGTTTCCTAGGATTGAGCAGCAATCAGAGGAGTGAGAGCTTGAACTCTGTGCTACATACGCATCTTGAGGGTAAGATGTTGTTGTTTGAAATGCTAGAGCACTATGAGCGTTGCCTTGCGTCGCGACGGATTAACGAAGCTCTCCATGACATCGAAGCCTTGCAGTCCGTTCCATTTATAGAGGAAAATGCTTCGCCGCTTGAGAAAAACGCCGCAACAGTTTTCACACCTAGTGTCTTTAAGATGGTCTTATGGAGCATAGATGCTGTCAGCAAATGTCAGATCAGAGAGATACTAGATGGATCAGAAGATTCCACTTATGTTGTGTCCAAGCAGGAAAGAGTGGATAAAAAGTTTGGAGTGCGCATTGAAGAGCAAGGAGGTCTTTTGCACAGGGTGAGTTGTTCTTGCCGTAAGCTGGAATGCGCAGGCACACCATGTTCCCACATTTTTTACATATTGGGGATTTTAAAACAAACAATTCTGCCCGGTTGTTGCGTTCCCACTAGGTGGACTATGAATGCAAAATGTGCATATGCACCTACCAGAAAAAACCAGATGTATGACTATTCGGTAAGCCTGCAGAGGTACCGCGAGTTGCGGAATTGTACTCACGCCGCAAGTTTCAAGGCATGCCACTCTGATGAGGACTATCACCGTCTAAAGATGCTTTTGCAAGCACAACATCATGGCAAGCAATCAAGTTTTGAACAAGCTGACAGCAAGGAGTCAACTAATGCTCAGCATAACAGCATTAGGTTTGGCCCGTTGATGCCGCACTCGCAGAAAGTTGATAAGGTTCTCGATCCCATGCATGTGCCAGGACGAGGTGCACCGAAGAAAAGGCTGCAGGCAAAGACAAAGAAGTCAAGATCACAGAATATCTGTGGCTATTGCAAGAAACCAGGTCACAATCGACGTAAATGCGCTAAATTGCTAGAGGTACGAAATATGTTCATATTTTTTTTTGCATGTGTTTTACTCATAATTGATGTCCATGTGATTTATTGTATTCTTTTGTGTAGGATCTCGAGGCTGAACTGTGATATCTACATACAGCATGAACCGACGATGAGCCAGAGAAAGTCGTGTGCCATTCAGCTTTGTGTGACGTGGTCTTTACATTCTATTTCATCGTGACAGTAATTTAGTGAAGTGCGGTTGTACTGCCATGTTACTGAATTAGTTTGACATCTTTCGTTTCCATTTTCTGTGTGTATCATTTGATGTCCAACTTTAAGAATGATGATGTATTTCAACAAATTGGGCACTATGATTCTTCACCCTTACTATGGTTGTCATGCATATTCATAATCATCATGCATATTCTTCATTTACAGAGCAATAATGACTGATGTATTTTTTAAATAAGCGGGGCCCACTGGGGTATGCTTGGAAATCTTTGAAAAAACTCCATGCATGTTCATCTTCGCTGCATGGAAATCGGGCGGCAGCCGCTGTGCCAGTAGCTGTCAAGGCCTTGATGAATCACTATTCACATGCAGGTCCCCGACTCTTGCATGCAGGTCCCCGACTCTTGCATGCAGCCCCCGACTCTTGCATGCAGGCCCCAAATTTTCTTGTACATTGTGACCCACATGTGCCAAACATGTGTATGAAAGAAAATTTTGAAAAAAATTATTTCACAATGCCCCCTTGAGGCATAGACCGATGTTTTCAGCAGTCAGTCTAGAGGGCATTATAAATTCAAAAAAATTCAAAAAAATACAAAAACTTGGAAACCTATTTTTGTTTGTGGAAGAGATCATGTGTGCCAAAACTGAGATGATTTGGAGGTGGTCGAAAAAAAGCCCGCATTCCGAAGGGAACATTTGGTCTACTTAAACCAGTTTTTGAAAAAACGTGAATTTTTCCACCACCTCCAAATCACCCAAATTTTCTTGTACATGGTCACCCACATGTACCAAACATGTGTATGAAAGAAAATTTTGAAAAAATATATTTTACAATGCCCCCTTGAGGCATAGACCGATGTT